>NW_027204166.1:0-38219 GCF_024711535.1 Dipodomys merriami | reverse complement strand
AGCAGCATCTCCAAACTTGCCTTCTCAGGTCTTTTCCTTTTTTCTGGGGTTGGAGGTGTTGGATGCAGAAGATAGACCCCCTTGCTCTGTGAGCCCTTGTCCTCTATGCTTGGTCACCCTTTCACCCGAGGAAGGTCCCAGAAGAGCACACTAAGGAGGGGAGTGCACTGGGGGTCAGAGAAAAGATGAATATCTGGGAGGAACATACCCCCTCCCACACACACCCAGCCTATTCTCCCGACTCCAGCCATCATCAGTTCTCACAGGGTGATCACATTTCCCAGCTCTGCCAGAATCTGCTGGTGCTCCCGGTGACCACAGCCACACTCATACAGCCAGACACCCTGCTCTGGTGTGTAGAGTTGGAGCTAATTCAAGGGTTGGGAATGTGTCTGCCAATCATAATTAGGGAATGAGATGGGGGGAGTAGGGCAGAAGATGTGAAGTTAAGAGGGTCTGGTGGGTGGCGAATGGTGTGACATGGCACATGGTTAACCACAAGCAAGGATGAGAGGGGAAACTTATCCAGGGCTTTGGTGGTGACCATGGGCATCTGGGCAGGGGTCTCCAGGCCCCCACTTGTGGCATTGATTCCCTCCTAGGGCATTACACCGGTGGGCAGTCCTCCCTCCCTGGAGTCCTGTAGACTCCAATCTGTGTCCTGCCTAAGCCGTTTCCAGCTGGGCAGTGGTAGGCAAATGCATTCCCCCTGCTGAAGCCTGCATGGTATCAGGCCATGGCAGTTAGCTAGGGCTGGCTGAATGCCAGTTTCTGTAACCTGCTGTAGGCTGTCTGGAAGGAAAACGGGACCACTGACTTTGGAAGCCTTTAAGTTTGATTGGGACAACTGAAATGCCAGCTTTTCCAGGATTTTTTCTTTAAGCTGGCAATTACTACTAATGACTGGGATTATGGGTCAAATTAGATGGAGGATTTCAGCTGCCAAACAATGATGTTCAAAGTGGCACAGGTAGAGTTCCCAAGCCAGATCGTCTCCTGTCATGAACATCCTGCTTTAACTGCCTTCCTCTAGCAGCTGCTGATTCTCCTCTGATTTTCTCTAGGGTGACCACCACAGTCAAGTACATCATGGGGAACAGAGATGGTGACCTCGTCATCCCCAGCCTGCCAGCTGTGAGCAGAGACGATTCCCAGCACCTGCACTGGAATCTGGGTGATTCAGAGAACCGGAATGCCTCAAGGATCCTTTCTCTGCAACATGAAACTTGGGGGCCGGATGTGGTGGACCATCCTGTCTGGCCCCAGGGGGAGGAGAGGAGGCCCCTTGAGCCAGGCTTTCACCTCAAGTGCCTCATTCTCACCTGAGGGACGAATTGAGTGCCAAACTGTGGGTCAGCCGCTGGACAAAGATTTTTGAGAAGAGAGGCATCGCAGAGGTCCCAGAATCCAGCGAGTACATCGTGGCTCACATCATCAGAGCCAAAAGAGTTAAGTGCAGTGGCACCAGGAGGGCAGGACAAAGGACGAGGGAGAACTGTGGAAGAGCTATGTCAGGCTTCGACATCTCCCCCACCAACCCCTCCACCCCCAGGATGCTTACCTGAGTTGGATGGGAGTTTTCTGTAATATTGTCATAGACAGATGCTCATTTATTTATCCAACAAACCGTTACAGCGAGTGCCAGGTCCAGGTGGTAATAGAAGATGAAAGGTTCCACAGCGCCTGAAGAAATCTTGGTTTGAGTTGGATGACGGTGCTTCACACCTGTCATCCTAGCTACTTAGGAGATTGAGATGGGAGGACTGAGGCTTAAGTCCCAGGAAGAAAAGCCCGTAAAACTCTTATTTACAACAAACTACCAAAAAGAAAACTCCAGAAGTGGATGAGTGGCTCAAGCTGTAGACCGTTGGCTTTGAGGAAAAAAGGCTCAGGGACAGCACCCAGGCTCTGAGTTCAAGGCCCAGGAATGACACAAAGAAAGGAAAGAGAAAGAGAGGAGAGAAGGATGGAGGGAGAAAAGGAGAAAAGGAAGGAAGAACGGAACATGCAAGCCTTGGTTTGGAGTCCCTGGATCAAGGGAGCCAACCATTCATAATCACTGTGGGGACAGTTTCAGAGCCTAAAGCCAGTATGTAGGACCAAGCCACTGACCCTCAGCAACTTCATGACATCCAGGAGCTGTGTGGTCACCGACTGCAGAGGGAAACAGCCTTGGGTAAACCCTAGGGCTCAGGGTGTGTCACCAAATATCAGTCTCTCCTAGCCCATCGAGTTTATTTTCTAGTCAGATAAGAAGAAATTATCCAAGGGATAGGGAGGTATAGGCTGAGGGAGTGTCAAGAGGGAGGTGGCAAGGGATAAGCAAGAAGATGAAGAGGGAGGATGATCCCAGGTTAGGTGTGTCAGGCCATTGGAGCCATGACCTCACCTAACAACTTAGACCATCAGTGATAGAGACATCGACCCAGCCACATGGCTGTTAAAAGTCCTGGCACTTTGTGTTCACTATTGACCAGCTTGCTGTCATTCACTGCTGGATACATGTGTGGTACATCCTTGGGGATTGGGACTTCTTCTGGCTTAATCTGAAGATGACACCCCCAGTGTTCATTCCTCGACAAGAGACAGAGGTAAGCCTGCCACTGGCACAGCACATCCAGAGAATGAGGGGGGAAGTTAGACCCGTGTTGCCCCAAGACTTCCTCTAGGGGACTGTAGGGCCCTGTGACGGCCATTCTCAGAGATAGAGGTGGGTCCCTTTGCTGACTCAACCTTTAGTCTAGATGACAGATCTGGGATTCAGAGAGGACCGACTGAAGGTGGAGCAGGGCTGGTTAGAGGCTGGTGGGAAAACCAGAGGCACTGAGCTCTGAGCAGGGTTGTTTCATTGAGGATACTCACAACCCAGGAACATTCCTGGGATGGTTAGGCCTTTTCTCCTTTCCGGGAGAGAGGGACCTACAGCTCTCCAGTCTGCATCCCTTGACCAAGAAATCCTTTCAATCCCATATCTTGTGGCTGGATAACTAGACCACAACTGACTGCCCAGTGTCAAAGGATCTTGAGTCCTTGATGAGGTCACGGGATACTCAGTATGAGATTGTACTTGAATGTCCTGACTTGGTGTATGGTCAGTCCCATCTAAGACTGCCATAATCTAGGACATATAATCTAGAGAATCAGAGCAGGATGGGGTCTATTCTGTGAGTCTTGAGTATTATGTGTGAGCTTTGAGCTCCCGTGTGCCCACCTGCTTCCCTTTCTTGGGTGGGTCTATGCTAGAAAAAGTTTATAAATAGGGCCTGGGTCCCATCCCTTGTGTTATGCTCAAAGGTAGCACTCTGCCATTTGAGCCACAACTCCACTTCCAACTTGTTTGGGTGTTTAGTTAGTGATAAGAGTTCTCATGGACTTTGCTGAAAAGGGTGCATCCAAATGCAGTCCTCAGAGCTCAGTCTCCTGAGTGGATAGAATGACAGGCTTGGAAAAGTATCTTTGGCCAGGTGCCAGTGTCTCATGGCTATCATCCTAAGTAATCAGGAGTGGAAATCTGAAGATCACGATTCAACTCAAAGCCAGCTTAGGCAGGAAAGACCCTCATTTCGGTTAGGGGACAGGGTTCAGAGGAAAGACCTCAGACCTGACACCTCCCAGGGGACATTTGTTCTTGTGACAGAGCCCAGTCATTGCTGTGGATAAGGAGGAATCCGCCATCAGACTGACCTGGAACAATGCTCAAAGATAGGTAAGCTGTTGAAGTATCAAACCCACTCATGTCTGCTTCCCATTCCCAACAAGGAGGTGCAGTGTGGGTGGCACAGCCCTGGGCCAAAGAGATTATAAACGGATGGTGGCAGTCAGGAGCTTGTGGCTCCCACCCATCATCCTGGCTATTCAGGAGTCTGAGGGCTGATGGTCGTGACTCAAAGCCAGCCCGGGCAGAAAAGTCCTTGAGATTCTTATCTCTCATAAACCACCTCTCCCCCCCCACAAACCCACACACAAAAAAGCCAGATGTGGTGGTGTAGCTCAAGTAGTAGAGACTCAGCCTTCAACAAAAGAAGCTCAAGGATAACACCCAGGCCCTAAATCCAAGCCTTAAGGCTCACACAATCATCATAAAATAAATGAACAGTGTACACCTTTTATCTGACTACCAAGAAAGATGGATTCAGTCTTCTAGCTGGCTGGCACTTCTAGCCAAAGGTAAGGGGCTTCCCTTGATGTCCCCCTATACCTCTCCTTCTCTCCATTATCTGTCAAGGCTTTGGTTGCAGGACAGAATTCGGATCATCCCCCTGGATATGACCTAAAATACCCTCGCTCATCCATCTTCCTTGGGGTCAGTATCCTGGATGCACTCCCTGCTGGGAGGATGAGGCACCACAGAGATACGGGTAGGTATCCCTGACACTTACACACACACACACACACACACACACACACACACACACACACACACACACACACACACACACACACACACACACAATACCCCTAGTCAACTCAGACTAGCCTTTTCCAAAGACACTTTATCTCTTTGGATTAACTGACCTAGGAGAGGATTTTGATCCCCAGTAACTGATTATTTTAACTTGGGCTTGCTAGTTGACTGGAGATAAACAGGAGCAAAAAAAAGCATTTGGTGCCATTCATCTGGGGCTAAGGCTCATCCATGTCATACTGGCTACTCAGGAGGCTGACATCTGACTATCACTATTTGAAGTCAGCCATAAGCTGAAAAGCCCGTGAGACTCTACTCTCCATGGAACCACCAAAAAGCCAGAAATGGAGCTGTGGCTCAAGAGGTAGAGCACCAGCCTTGAGCAATAAAACTCAGAGATTCTTCTCCCAGATCCCCTGTTCAAGCCCACACCAAGAAATGGCCCTGTTTTATGACTACAAACTGCCTGGGTTTTGAGTACCCTCTCTTGGAGTGTGATAAAACACCTGTCCCTGGATGGTGTACCAGGGCCTTCAGAAATCCAATAGTGGAACCCAGGCCTGCCCCTTTGTGCATTCTCAACACACACTGGCCAGAAGGCAGAGTGTGAAAAAGCCCGCAGCCCGCAGAGCCGAGAGGCTCCAGCTGTGCCAAGGTGATCGGAACGGGCTTCTTGCAGGCAGCACTTGAAAAGTTGGTCCTGCTTAAGAAGGAGGATCTGACAGGAAACAGAGAGCAAAGGTGCTGCAGATGATGGACAGCATAGCAGAGCGTGTTCATTTCCAGCCAGGGCTGCAGGTGAGAGACTCGGTACAGTTGTGTGAGTCTTGGTATAGATGTGCGAGACTGTCCGATACAGTTCTCCAAGGGACCTTGGTGACATGAGGATGGCTATGCCCTGAAGCTTTTAGTAGACCCATCCATGCTTTGTGTCTCCCTCTTTGATAGAGGCTAGCTGGAAACTCTTCTGTCCTGAGCACCCCTGGACCCAGTTATCAGCAACCCTCCCAATGTCTTCCACCAGGTCATGGAGCAGCGGGCCCCAGAAATCTGCAGGTATCTGTTGGGTGGTGGTGCGGGGAGATAGGAGGCAGGCCCCAGAACTCTTAGTGGGTCTGATCTTCCCTGGACGACCAGTCCATCAGAGGAAGCAGATGGGAATTTAGAGAGGGCTAGTGATGTGGAGGGGGCCCTTTAAAGCCTATGGCCCTACCCAAATTCTCAGCCTCCCTTTGCTGTCCATGAGGGAGGTAGAGGAGTGTCTAGGTAGTAGCATATAGAGGAGGACTAGGTGGAAATTCTGAAGGACGAGATACCATAAGCTGTGTGCCAGTGGCTCATGCCTGTCATCCCACACCTATCATCCTGCACACTCAGGAGGCTGAGATCCAGAGGATCTCATTTCCCAGCCCAGGCAGGAAAGTACCATGAGAGCCTCATCTCCAATCCAACTGGAAGTGGAGCTGTGGTTCAAGTGGTAAAGCACTGGCCTTGAGGAAAAATAGACATTAGAGACAGTACCCAAGCCCTGAGTTCAAGTCCCTCAACCCAAAAGAAAGAAAGAAAGAAAGAACGAAAGAAAGAAAGAAAGAAAGAAAGAAAGAAAGAAAGAAAGAAAGAAAGAAAGAAAGAAAGAAAGAGAGAGAGAGAAAGAAAGAAAGAGAGAGAGAGAAAGAAAGAAAGAGAGAGAGAGAAAGAAAGAAAGAAAGAAAGAAAGAAAGAAAGAAAGAAAGAAAGAAAGAAAGAAAGAAAGAAAGAAAGAAAGAAAGAAAGAAAGAAAGAAAGAAAGAAAAAACGTAAGAGATGGTGAAGTAGTAGGGGTGCTCTGGTTGGGAGAACTGGTGCTGGCCTCACTGTACAGACATTTCTAAGAACTCTCCAGGTGTGCCCCAGTGTGAAGCCACAGCACAGTGGGCAATGCCTTACCAAGAACTCCAGAGGTCGTGGCCTGTGGCAGGCAGGGACTGGATGAATGGTAGCAGGTGTGGGATGGTAGAGGCTGATATCTGAGGATGGTGGTTCAAAGCCAACTTGGGCAGGAAAATCTGTGAGACATTATCTCCGGTGAAACACCAGAAATCCAGAAGTGGCACTGTGGGTCCAGTGGTAGAGCACTCACCTTTAGCTGAAGAGCTGAGGGACTGCACACAGGCCCAGAGTTCAAATCCCATGACTGACAACCAAAAATAAGGTAGCTGAGATTTCTGCATAGCGGTGTGTACATTTAGGAAATGCCAAGCTGTTATGAGCCATTTCAGACTTGTCAGAGGCCCTTAGTTTTGTCTATAATTGGTCTGAGGATAGTAGTGCCATCTTCTTGGGGGTGGGGATGGTCAGGGTCCTCAGGGACTGCTGAGGCCTTGGGCTTCCTGTGTGCATGTGCGTGTGTGTGTGTGTGTGTGTGTGTGTTTCCCTCATCTTCCTCTGTCCACTTCCTGAGCTGCCTCTTTCTGATCTCGGATGGTGCCCCTTCTCCACACTGATCTTCCCTTTAGCCCCCTATCAGGGTCAACAATGAGTCCTAAATTGCCAGAGGCCTGGATTCCAGATTTTCTTTGGGGCTCAAGTGAGGCCTGTCCAAATCTTGGGGCACCTCCAGAGGATTCTGGGTCAGCAGGGCTGGCTTGCATAAGTTCTCCCCTGCCTCTGGGCGGGTGTTAGTCATGTGATGTCCTGTCCTTTTCCCAATCTGGGCCTCTGACTCACGTCCCTCCTTGCATGCTGGCAGTGGAGTGGGGGAAGGGGGGTTTGTGGTGGCTCTGGCCAACTTGAGCTTGATAGCTGACTGAAGGCTGCCCAAGAAACGAGGATTCAGGGTTACATGGGATTTGAGGTCAAGGTGGCTTGGAAGTATCCATTGGTGTGTAGGAAATGTAAACATATCTTGTTGCAGCAAAATCTATCTTCCCACCTGAGCTTGGCCTCTCATGTCCTTCTAGACAATTCTGGATGCCCAGAATACAGATGCACACACTTTAAATTCTAGGTCCAGGAATCTGGGGGGATTAGAGACTAGTATGGCCAATACTTCAATGTTATGGGACATTAGCCTTGACCTAGCTATGCCCCCCTTGTTGTATGTTCACTTCTTAATCCATTGCTGGCCCCACACCGGCCACTTATGGCAGTGTTGTGAACCGGCAGGAATGGAAGTGAGATACAGGGTGACCAAAATCTGGATTTATGGCTTGATTGGATGTGGAGTGGGGGTAAAGGGTGTCTTAAAAAATCTTAGAGCTGGAACTAAAGGTCTAGGCACAGTCTCTGAGCTTCTTTTGCTCAAAGCTGACACTCTATCACTTCAACCAGAGCCCAACTTTCAATTTTTAGTAGCTTAGTGGAAAGAAGAGTCTCACGGATTTTACTGCCTGGGATGGCTTCAAGCTGCCATCCTAAGAGCTCAGCTTCTTTAGCTAGGATTGCTGGTATGAGCCATTGGACCCTGCTAAGGATATGTGTGTGTGTGTGTGTGTGTGTGTGTGTGTGTGTGTGTGTGTGTGTGTGTGTGTGTGTGCGCGTGTTTGCGTGTTTGTGTGAGTTTGCCGGCTGGAACTCAGATCCTAGGTGGTATCCTTTAGCTGGTTTGCACAAGGTTGGTGATCTACCACTTGAACTACAGTACATATCAGCTCTCTGCAGCTACTGACTCTGTGGAGAACAAAAAGCTCAAACCTGATCTTATTTCTTTGACCTCAGGGGAGGGTATGATTCCTGTGAAGCCTGGAGGAATAGGAGTGGGGTAGGAGGGGTAACTGTACGTGGGTGCTAGTCTGGGAGAGAGGTCCTCTGTCATTAGCCAAGAAGGAGAGTGTGGCCAGGTGCTATTAGGTCATGCTCTCATATTCCTAGCTACACTTAAATACTTAAAAATTATGCAAACTAAAAACACAATATTCAGAGAATATGGATAGGATAAGAGAAGGGTAGGGATAGAAAGGAGATGTGAAAAACTTAAAAATAAACATGCTTAAAATATTATATAAGTGTAAAGAGATAGTACTGCTATTAAGGAATTTAAGTCTAAGAGGTTTGGAATTGAGTAATAAATTTTTGGATTAAATGTGTACACAATGGGGGATAAGGTCTAATAATCGACTATGGGTATATCTGAGGAAGAGCAGAACATCAATTAAATAACACAAAGAAGAATGAAAGAGAAGAAAAAGGTGAAAAGAATGAGAAGGAAAGAAAAAAACGAATCAAAAGGTCAATAAAGCTAAACATAAAAAAATTTTTAAAAGAAAAAGAAAAAAAGCACATACATATACCCCTAAAATAAAAATTATGAGGAAGAAAAAAGTTAATAGAAAACAAATTTTTTAAAGTTCAAAATGAAAAAAATTAAAAACAGTTTTAGAAAAAATTTCTTTATAAATGGTACAAAAAAAGAGTTCTTTGAGTTTTTTGGAAATGGGAAGATCCTGTATCTCCCTTGTGTCCTTAACCAGTCTCTAATTGGAGTTTCTCGTCTGTTTGTGGTGTTTGATATTCCTGTGGCTTGATTGGTTTATTACGTCAGTTTGTTTGAGCAAGCAGAAAAATGCTCTGCTTTACCCAGGATTTTATGATCCTCCTCCCAGGCTAGTTCAATGGGAGGGAGATCTGCTTTGAGTATCACAGAAGAAGGAGTGGCTGTTTTCTCTAGTTTGGAGATGCTGTGATGAGGCTAGGTTCTGGATAGAGTTGAGGCCTTTCAGCAAACGTTTGCTTTTCCCCGGGGGGTCTAGCTTCTGAGACACTCACAGAGCCCTACCTGGAGCCATTTTCAGGGTTTATGTTTAATGAATTTCAATTGATTGTCAAGACTGCTGTAGAAAGGGGAAGCCTCTGTTTCTGTTTATCCAGTGAAGAAAGACACTCCTGGGGCTGGCGACCCAGGCTAGGTGACTTTTACCTGGGTTGAGCAGAGCCTAGCAGGTCAGGTTAGGTTCCTGTGACCTGCTTAATGACTCTTTTGTTTTCTTCCAAGGCCTGAGTTGGAGCTAGCTGCTGAACCAGGCCTTTGCCATTATCAAAGATGGAGATTTCCCATAGTGGGCAGAGGGGTGGTCTTCCATCCTCTGATCCCTGAGAGGATATCAGGCTTCTACTCAAGCCGGAGTCTTCGTTCCTGGGTCATCTCTGGTCTGTGAACTGCAGGATGACGATATGTGCTCCTTGTCAGTTCTTGCTGGTGTTGAGTAGAACCCGCTCACTGGCCGCGTCTGGCGTCTTTGTCCTGGACTCTCTGTGTTGCAGGTATAGTGTCTATGGCTGCCACCAAAGGTGCTGCCATTGCAACTGCCACTGCTGCCACTGCCACTGCCGCCACCACCACAGTCACAGCTGTTAGCAAGTGCTCAGATACATCTCATTGCCTGGATTTTCCCTCTCTAACCTAATACTCTTTACTGTGATGGAACACTTTGTGTGATTCTCTGGCTTAGGATTGTTCATTGAAGCACTGAAACTGCTTTCTATGGGAGAGCTTGTTTAACCCCCAGCTTCTCTTCCACCATCTTCCCGGAACTCAGTCCTATATTAGTATGTGTATAATAATACTAAATAGGGGCTGGGAAGGTGGCTCACTGGTAGAGCACTTGCCTTGCATGCATGAGGTCCTGGGTTCAATTCCTCAGCACCGCATAAGTAGGGAAAAAAAGCCAGAAGTGGCGCTGTGGCTCAAGTGGTAGAGTGCTAGCTTTGAGCTGAAGATCTGAGGGACAGCTCCCAGGCCCAGAGTTCAGATCCACGACTGGACTCCCCCCCCCAAAATGCTAAATACAATAGACAATAAGTAAATGAATCAAGTAAAAACTAAAATAAATACAAAATCAATAATAAAAATCATAGTGTTATAAACATACATAAGAAAATATATATCATATATTACACATATATAGAAATATTTTTCCATTGCAGGCCCTTCATTCAGACCCTGGTAACTCTAAACTGAATTTCTTTTCCTCAAGGACAGTGAACTTTGCTTTCACCCACGGTGCAAAAGAGTAACCTGGATGGTGAGATCAAATCCGAGCACTGAAAGAAATACTGGCCCCATTTCCAAGACAGTGACTTAATTCTTTTTTTTTTTAATTTCATTTTATTTGTGAACATACTGTAAAGAGGGGTACAATTACATGGGCAAGATAATGAGTACATTTCTTATCAAGCATTGCAGCCTCCACCTTTGTTTACCGTTCACATCCCTTTCCAGCCTCCCCCCGCCCCCCACCCAATCCCGCCCACCCCCCCCACCGCACCAAAGTTGTAAAGTTCGTTTTTGACATGACGACTTGTACTTCACATAGTTTCATAGTGTCCACTTGTATCCTTAAACGACTTGTTTTTCACCATCTCCTCGACAAATTATACTGACATCAAATATAGTGAAAGCAGGGGTTGTACTGTGGGGGAGGGACATACAAAGCTACAAAGAAATAATCTTATTAATGAGTTAGAAACAAATGCAGGAAAGGAAAAAAAAACATTTAAATACTTATCTAAGGGTTCATTTTCCTAACATCACATTATCTAATCTTTCTTGTTGGACTCATACATACACTAGATATTGCAAATAAGGGAAACCATGGGACCTTTGTTTCTTTGGGCTTGGCTTACTTCACTAAATATAATTTTTTTCAAGCCTTTCCATTTCCTAACAAATGGGATAATGTCATTCTTTCTGATGGAGGCATAGAATTCCATTGTGTATATATACCACATTTTCTTGATCCATTCATCTACTGCAAGGCATCTGGGTTGGTTCCATATCTTAGCTATGGTAAATAATGATGCAATAAACATAGTTGTGCTAGTAGCTTTAGTGTGGTCTTGTCACATTTTCAATGTTAAAGGCTGGAGCAAAATCTTCCAAGCAAACGGCTCCCATAAACAGGCGGGAGTTGCAATCCTAATATCAAATAAAATAATCTTCAAACTAAAATTCGTGAGAAGAGATAAAGAAGGTTGCTACATTCTAATTAAGGGATCTCTCCTTCAGGAGGATATTACAATTCTAAATATCTATTCGCGAAACAATGGAGCACCCAAATTTATCCAAGAAACACTACTTTTCCTCAAATCCCACATAGATGCAAAGACATTAATTGTTGGGGATTTTGACTTAATTATTTTTAAGTAAGCAGCTATGTTTAATCAGTTACATACTGAATATTAAAATAAAATCAGTGTGGAATTTTGTACATGTATTCAGACCTCTTTCCCTTACCCCCAAACTTCTTCTCTGAGCACGACTTTTTTCATTTTTTTATTGTAAAAATATTGTACAGAGAAGTTACAGTAAAATGATCAAGGTAATGATTTTATTTCCTGTTGAGGATTGTAGCCTCCTCCTTTGTGTTCCACCTACCATCCCCCCCTCCCATCTCCACATCTACTCCCCCTGCTGAGCTCAGTGACTTAATTTTTATTTTTGGCTTTGCACCGGGTTTGAATTCAAGAAGTGGCAACTCTGCCACTTTCGTGCACACTGCTATAGAATTAATGAGACCTGAGTTCAAATCCCAGCCTAGGAAACAAAACTGGCAGAAATTCCAAACCAGGGAGCTTTCTTACTTTTTTAAATTAGTTAAATCATTAATTTTTAATTTGTTCTTTATTTTGCCAACAGGGGGCTTGAACTCAGGTCGTGGCAACTCTGCCTCAGCTTCAATCGCCCTAGGCTAGAGTGTAGCCTCTGGACCCATAGCTGATCCTGGTATCAGGCCCACAGGGTTTGCAGGAAGAAAAAAAATGTAGCATAGAAAAAAAGTGGTGAGCTGCATAGGGCTCAGGATTTCACATTTTTTTCTTTGCACAGTGACTATCTTGGGCCTGAATGACATGTTTGCATATTGGACCTGACCTGCCATTGCTAAAGGCTGGTGGGGTATCAGGGAAGACATAGGCAAACCTGTCAACATAGGTCCCGGGTTCAAATCCCAGTCCTGACACCTACCAATGGCAGGAGATCACAAGAGACTCATTCCTATGCATAGGAATACCAATTGAAAGAGTAGTTCATGTTTCGGTCTAGTCTAAAATTGAATGCAATAATCCTAGAAAGCTGATTGATCCTAATTAATAGTTTATTAAGCCCAAAAAGAATAATATTCCTTCAATGGCGGTATAATACATGCCTAAGAGTTGGTAGGAATGTACTAGGTGTCATTCAATCATAGATGGAGGGCGCTGGTGCTCTTTACCTGCCATGCCTACTCCAGTGGAGTCTGCTTAGCATGGGAAATGAGCTTTCAGACCTGAGAATGGGGCTTCAGAGACCTACCTCTGAGTATTGGGACTTCACTGAAGTCTACCTCAGAGAATGGGGCTTTACAGAAACCTATTTCTGAGTATTGGGACTTCACCGAAGTCTACCTAGGAGAATAGGGCTTCAAAGAGGCCTACTCCTGGAAAGGCTGGCAAACCCCTGGGAAAGATGTGTTCTTGCTTTTCTTTTCTCCACTGTGTAAGAGTGCCTATAAATCTTTTACTGTTTCTGCTGTTCATTGTACTTACTCATTGTCAACGTTCCCCTATTCAAAGCTCTTTCTTAAGAGTGCTGACGACTCAAATATCTCATGAGTGTCTTAAAAATATGACTAACTCACCAGAGTTAAGTGCTACCCTGAAACCCCTCTTATGGAGTTTAGTAGACAAGTCATAATTAAATATAAAAGTATTGGGGGTTTCACGATGTCATCTCAGCAGAAGGAATTGTTTGTAAGAGATTTACAAGAAGCTGTAGGTGCGGCTAGAACAGGAAGAATGTATAGCAATTGCTGAGATAACTACTTAGGAGAAAGAACTTCCTGTTACTCTCTTTCATTTACTAAGAGACTTGCTAGATCTAGGCCTCCATAACCTTATTGTTAAAGAAGGAACAGGAAAAATCTTATGGGACAATTAAGGCCTTTATAGAAATAAGGTAATGGTTAGATGGTGACAAACATCGAAACCCATTATATTTCTTAGAGATAAGCCGGAAACAAGTGCCTTTCAGGCGACCAGCTGGTGACCATACAAGAATGAAGCCCTGTAGCAAGATTGTGTAACCTTTTGCCCTTTCTTATGTAGACTTTTTGCTAAAAAAGTTTGTTATCCTCTGCATTAAATCGCACTCAGCATCCATTCCTAATGTGTGTGAGTTGTCTGTTTGCCATCTCCCCCCCTATTCTAGGTTCCTCCCCTAGGTGTCCTCCGTCATCCCACCAGAGCCGTTCCGTGGCATTTACCAATATATATTTATTTGTATAGCACCATCTGCCTATCTATGCATCACTGATTTGGCCAAACCTGGGGCTGGATCTCAGCACCTCGGAAGCACCTGAGAGCTTCATTGGCTAGAGGCTGCCATGCTCACATTCATCCATTCATGAATTCGGCCTGCCAGGCCCTGAGTTCAGATCCTAGCACTGACAAAAATTTAATCTTGGAGTAAGAAGCCGAGTGTGACACATGATTTCCTTTTCTGGGAGAGTCCTGGGTGGCAGTTATGATGGAGAACATATCTACAAATCTAGATGCTATGTGATAGGATGTAAATAATGTAATAAATGGTAGCGGTGTCATCCAAATAAATAAAATAATTGGTAAATAAATGAATAAAACAAGACATAAAATGAATAACCATACCAAACACAATATGAACTCAATATCTGTATAGAAATATAAATTCTATCTTTAAAATGGATATAAGGAGTATCTTTTCCAGGCCTGAGGCTTGAATTCAAGCCTAGGGAACAGGCCTGATTTTCTTGTCTTCAAATATGGTCAGATTCCCATCCCGCACAGTGCTGCATATTTACCCAGACCTTGAGTACAAATCCTTGGTCTGGCAGAAAAATGGCACAAATTGCAAACCATGGAGCTAAATATTTTTTTGTAATGGTGGGCGTTTGAGGAAGCCATAGTCCTCCATGGCAACATAGGCCTCCAGTTCGAATCCCAGTCATGCCACTTCTGGATGGTGGGAGATCCTAAGAGTCTCATTCCCATCTACAGGAATAACAATGGAATGTTATCAATGTCACGGTTGAATAAGTTGCTCATGAATGACACTTGAATAAAATTAGACTTCATGATTTCAGTCAGCGGATTGATTTTATTTAATTATCTTATGAAGCATTAAAAGAATACTATTTCTCACAGGGACACAATAATTTCAGGACACTGATTTACTTAATCATTTATTAAGGATGAAAATAATAACATAAATTACATGGAGGCATAATAAATACCCAAGTTTTGGTAGGAATGTAGTCTTCATAAGTGAATATTGGATAGACATCTCTGACACCTTATAAAGATATATATTTTTAGCATACTACCATCTGGGTGTCACTCTGTTCTTATTTTTTCAAAACCTGGGGCTCGAGATAAAGTCCTAGGAACTGCCTGTCAATTCATTTTGCCCCAGGATGGTGTGTTGACACTCACCCATTCATGAATTGGGCCTTGTAGGCCATGAGTTCAGATACCAGCACTCTGACAAAATGAATCGTGGAGTAAGAAGCTGATGGTGACACATGTTTCCCTTTCCTGTGAAAGTTCTGGGTGTTTGGTATAATTGTAATACGCATGCAGACCTATATCCTATGTAATCAATGTAATCAATGTTCTATGTGCCATAATAATCAATAAAATCGTCACTACATGAATGAAACAAAACATAAAATGAATAACTACACTGAAAGCAATATGGAGTCAACATATGTATGTTAAATATAAATCACATATTTAAAATGTACATGAAGAGGATGTTTTCTAGTGTTGGGGATCGATTTCAGAACTGAGGTATACACATGAATTTCTTGACTTCAAGGAGGCCAGCTTCCCATTCCACACAGTGTAACAGAGTTACCCACACTAAGAGTTCCAATCCCAATCCAGGCAGAAAAAAATGACACCTTTATACTGTGTGAGGCGCAATTCTTAGGAAATGAAATACCAATTCTTAGGTGTTTCATTATGCCTCCATTTAATGAATGTGATTGTTTAAATGCTTCATAAAGTATTGATGATCAGTGTTCTATAACAAAATTGTATATAATTTTATCCTAGAATCATTCAAGAACTGCCCATTCAGTCATAACATAAATCACATTCCATTGGTATTCGTATAGATAGGAATGAATTTCTAAGGCTCTCCTGCCATTTGGAGGTGGCAGGACCAGGATTCAAACTGTGGGCTCCAGCTCCCACCACTTAAACCTGAGGATAGGGAACTCACTGATCTGTCCAAGAACAGCAACATCCATGATTAAGCAGGAACCAGTGGCTCTCAGCAGGCCTCCTTGATATTTACAAGGCTGTTATAGGAGGATCATGGGCAAATTCACCCTAGGCAGGAATGTCCTTGAGACCCCGATCCAACTTCAGTGTCAACAAAGCTGTGTGGCTCCAGTGGTAGAGGGCTACCACTGGAGCAAAAGCAGCTCAAAGAATGTGCCCAGATCCTGGCAACAAACAGACATGCACAACAATCTGTGCAACCATCCGGCTAAAGCATGTCACCCTCTTGTACCCAACTGAATTGGACAGAGTTCCCTGGGAAAGGGGCTGGGGGAGCCGCTGTCACCTTGACTCCACCCATGGTGACTGCATCTCATAATTTCGGCCACACCCCCATTTTTCATGGTTCTTTCTGACCAATGCAAAACAAGAATTGTAGACATGTCCACATTCCATGCTGCCCAGCACCAGGATTCCGTCAGTTGTTCGACACTACCACCAGCAGTTGAGGAAGGTAGAGGTGGCTGAGTGGTGAGCAGGAGATTCGAGGAGACTTTGGAATAGAATAGGAAATTGACATCCTAGTCAGTGAGTGGGAGAATAGAGGATTTCCCAGAGCCTGGTAATGTGGCCAGCCCATCTTTCCCATCCCAGTGCTCAGATGTCTGAAACAACAAGACTCCATGAGAGAGCTACAGACAAGAAACTACTGCCAGAACACCGGCAGAAGAATCCTTCCATCAGACCTGCAACATTCAAGAAAACAAAGAACAGGAAAAAGGGAGGGATCCCCACGACAAACACCACTGGGGAGCGTGATTCAACAGAGCGTCTGGCCAAAGCTGATGCTGATTGCGGGCCTCCCTTGCCTTTGGACACAGTCATAGTCAATATTCCTGATACCACCAAGGATCTGCAGAGGTGCTATTTACATGTGATACCTACCCTGGATTGCAACAAAAGAAACCAGGCATTCTGTGCCAAGATCCAACCACTGAAGCAGGAAAAGACAAACCTGCTGGATTGACTGGAGAAAGAGAGGGAGAAGATAGCTCAGGTGCACGAAGCACCAAAAACAGAGCTAGAGATCCACAAGCCACCCATACAGAGGTTGGTTTCAGCAGAAAGTGATTTACAATCTGCACTGGCCCAAGTCAAGCAGGCAACCAATGGCAGAGAAATAGAGCAAGGAGTTCTCACCAGCCACCTGTAGGTCTCAAAACGGCACATGGCAGAACTGGAGATGGCGGCTTCTGTGGTCACTACTGCACAGAAGGAGAAAGAAATGTTTTTCAAAGAGCTGATATATGTGACACTTCAGCTCGAGGAAAAGACCAGAAGTTTCGATGACCTGGAGAAAGTGAACACAGAATTTCAGAAGAAGCTGGGAGTGCTCTGGACACAGAAGAGTAACAGGAAGAACAGAATCTGCAAGTTCCAACAAGTGCTGGTGGGGCGTTGTTACTGGAGGGACTATTGGACAATCTGATCTGGATGGCCAACTCAGCAAATCTGGAGAGAAACACCTTCCCAGAGGACCTGAGCATTGACAGGCCTGAATGGAGGAGGACTTTCCTTGGCTCACCAAGCAGGTGAACCAACTGACAGAGGAGAAGGAGCAAAGGATGAGGCAGGTGCTTGACCTAGAGAATGAGCTGGGGGAACTGAGGAGGAAGCTGGCAGAACCATCTCAGGCTGAGCGGCAGTTGCAGGCCCAGGAATACCATAGACAGATGGAATTGAAAAACCTGGAGAAACAACTTCACATCCAGGTCAAGGAAAACCAGAGGCTCTGTCTCCAGAATGCGGAGCAGCAGGAGAAACTACAGAGACTGGAGGAAAAGGCCAAGGATTGGCAGGAGATCCCCGAGACCCCACGATGCACATGTGTGTGAAACCCATAACAAGAGGAACAGCTGGCTCTGCTGTGGGATGCTTTCCACAGGGTAAGAGGTGAGAAGGAGGAGCTCACCAGCATCCTGGACACAGAGCAGCAGGTGTAGAAACATCTGTGGGAACAGCTAGTCCACTCAGAGGAGAAGATAGACGAATGTAAAGAGGTGGCTAAGAGAGAGAGAGAGAGATCCAAGCAGCTTGGGAGCTGCAGGAGCAGCAGGAACAGTCCCTAGCCCAGCTGCAAGAGCTCAGAGCCACCTGTGAGCAGCACATTGCCTCCAATGAGTGGCTCAACTCTGAGGAGGCCCTGCAATAGACCCTTCAGAGGCACACCCAGATGAAGCAAGTGCAGGGCCCAATCAACTGGGGGGACGAGGTGCCCCCAAAGTGGTAGGACAGGTTAAGTTCCTAGAAGTGACCAGACCACAGAAGGAGAGCCTGCAGGCCCAGCTGAGCTTCCTGGCTTTCCCTGGGGAGTGGAAGCTGTGAGCCCTGGAGAAGCAAAAGGTGAGGAGGTGACTTCTCCCAACATGACAATCGCAGAAGACAGAGACATGCCCCAGACCTAGGGTGACATGGCTCTGCGAGCGATCCACAGGGGGAAACTCATGCTGCAGGAGCGGCAGCCCCACTGCAGGCGCCCTGCCAACACAGCAGCTCAGTGCAAGATGGTGCTGGAACCACAAGCCTCCCGCCCCATGAGCTGCTACCACAGCAGGCATGAGGATGGCAAGTGGGACACGTGGGCATCCAAGAAGAAAATCTGCTTCATCCATGACCTGCATGATGAGGTGGACTTCCATAGTCCAGCAGATTAACTCCACCATCGATGCACCCAGCTGTCAGCACACATTTGCACCATAGATGAGTCCCTCCTGTCATGTAAAGAGCAGATGTTCATCCTGTATGAGCTGTGTTTGGAGAAAGACAAGCATGTGTGACGGCTCTCCCAGAAGATGGAGAAGAGAGAGCTGCTGTTGCTACTCGCAGGGGAAGGTGCTGACAGAATGCTCCAGATGCCTGCATAGGCTGAGGCCCCCGCAACCACCGTCCCTTCAGACGCCTCAGGCTCCAGAGTGGGCAAAATGAGGGAGGAGCAGAAATGTTTTGAAGAATTGCAACTTCAAGACCATTGGAAACTGCCAAAGGAGAGGTCAGAGTTCCCGACCACATAGAAGACTCCCCCACAGAGCACATCCTGTGGCAGATGCCCCACACCCAGAGCAGCCTACAGCTCGAGGGCTTGGGCAAGGGCTGCTCCCTCCCTTTCTTCTGTAGACTCATGCAGATGATAACTTTCTATGTGACATGACTCTCAAAAACTCAGCAGACACCACAAGTAGGTGGCCAGGTGGCCTTCTCTCAGGCCTCTATCTCCCAGGTGATGGGAAGGGTAAACTGTGGGTCGGGTAGGGCAGAGGCTGCCAGGAGGCAGCCAAAATTCAAGGGACATCTAATGGCCCATTGGTGGCCAGGGAAGAGGTCCATATTTTGCTTATCACAAAGAATAATTTGTTTTCAAAGGAAAAAAAAGCCTCCAACAAATATTTGTTCTTCCAGTCCTGGGGCTTGAACTCAGTGGCTGGCCACTGTCCCTTAGCTCTTTTTGATCAAATCTGTTGCTCTACCAGTTGAGCACCACCTCTCCCTACAACTTTTTCTGTGTGGAATCAAACCCAGGGCTTCAAGCATGCTAGGCAACTACTCTACAGCTAAGACACATTCTCAGCTAGGATGATCCCTGGTCCTCCCAAATCCATATGGCCATTCCTCAGATAAATAGAAAGTAGGAGCTAGGATGACTATGAAGCACAAGTCTGGTTCACACAGAAATATTCCTCAGCCCCCTCTTCCCACACCCTTAGTTGAAGTTTCTCTTCTACCATTGAGGGATGAGAGAGGGAGAGGGGAGTCCTGAGAGGAGTACCAACAACAGTGTCCCCCCCCCCCGAGCCCCACATCCTTCCCCACACAACTGTTTCTCCAGATTCCGATCTTACCTGACTCAATGTGGAGTCTACACTGACTCCCCACCCCTGCAAGGCTCAGGATGAAATAGAGGTCAGTCCTGGCCTCAGCCCACACTTAGCGTGGAAGGTCCTAGTCCCAGACCCACTTCCACCTCTGACTGCCCTGTTAGCCTGTACCACCACCATTCACCACTATATTGGCAGTGATGACCTCACAGATGGATTCCAGGAAAAAGGTCTATGGCAAAGAGCAGAAACAGCAGGGTGAGCAGGGCAGAAAGAGGCGGGGTGATTGCTCTGGGATCTTCCTCCTTGAAGCCCTCCCGTCCAGCCAGGACCAGGCTGACCTAAAGCATGGCCAAGGCCAGGGGGTGAGACGAGATGGAGAAGCAGGGACTAAAGGAGGTACTGCTTTGTCTTGGAGCAATTGAAAATTCCAATTACATTTGGCCCATGCTAATCCCAAAGCCAACATGCAATACCTCTCCTTTTTGTTGTTGGCTGTGAGCATTGTCCCTGAGCTCTTTTTCTCGAGGCTAGAAGTCATTACTTGAGCCACAAGGCCACTTCTTGTTTTCTGATGGTTCATTGAGGATAAGAGTCTCACACACTTTCCTGCCCATGCTGTCTTGGAACCGTAAAGCTCCAGATCTCAGCTTCCTAAGTTGCTCAGATGACAGGAGTGAGCTACCAGTGCCCAGCATGTGATACCATTTGAAGGCTTCTTGGCGAGTCTGTAAAAGGAGCCCCAAAGGGACTGGATAGACATTGACATGACTAAGGAACTGGGATGCGGGAAGGCTGACCTTCTATCCATTCTGTTCCTTAAAATCAAAGATGCCAGATGGTGATGTATGCATCAAACTCTTAGGCCAACAACCACCAGGCTTAGTGGGGAAAAGGTAGAGAATACCCAAAGATTGCAGTGTAGAAATCTTTGATTTTGCATGCATGTGGGGTGTGTGTGTGTGTGTGTGTGTGTGTGTGTGTGTGTGTGTGTGTGTGTGTGTGTGTGTGTGTGAACACAAGGCCTAGGCTCTATCCTTGAGTTTTCTTGCTCAAGTCTAGCGCTCTGCCACTTGAGCCACAGCCCCACTTGCTTTTCTATAGTTAAATGTAGGTAAGAGTCTCAAGGACTTTGATGTCCAGGGTGGCTTTGAAGCATGATGGGGGCCCCAGGGAAGCAAGAGTAAACCCAACTCGCAGGTACCATCCCTATGGTGGGATACTCCTGCCCCCTGGTGGCCAGACACGGGACATTGCCCCTCCCCTCTTCCTCCCCCCCTCCCCTGCCATCATCCTCTACAGTTCAATTTGGGAAAGTGACCCAGGCCAAGCTGATTTTGCTCATCCTGAGTGCTGATGCCAGAGCAGGTCTGTTCCAACCTAGACCAAGAGAGCTCCAGGAGGCCTGGCTCTGAGGGGCACAAGGAAGGGAGAGGTCAGCTCCAGTCCAAGCTAAGAGCCTTTGCCCATGGACACCCCTACTTGGCCTTTCTGATCACTGTAAGGCCTGTCAAAGTACAATCCCAAAAAACAAAATTGGAGCTGTGTCTCAAAATGGTCGAGCTTTAGCATTGAAACAAAGAGCTCAGAGACAAGGCCCCAAGCTTTGAGTTCAAGACCCCCAGCTGACCCTCCTCCATAAAACACCGGTTAGCCAAATGTGAACTAATAGGATTTGTGAAGTATTTCTGAAGAACGGTGATACTGAAGAAAGCACACTAATTCTAATGACAGCTGAACTTGTGACATACAGCTATGTGCTGATACCTTCACGGGGAGCTGTTTGCTGGGTCCTTTCCACCTGGGGGTTTTGTGCTGTTTGCTGAGTCATCACAAAGGGTGCTATGTTCTGAGTCCCTAAGAAAGTTGAGCTGTTCTGGGTTTTCCAAAGGGTACTGTGTGCAGAGTCCATTACACAATGTACTGTATGCTGAGTCCTTCAAAAAGTGTGGTGTGTTAATTCATCCCAAAGGGTGCTGCTATGTGCTGAACCCTTGGGAAGAGAGGGATGAGGTGAGATTTTTGAGTGCTGTGTGCCGAGTCCTTTACAGAGGGTGCTCTGTACTGTCCTTCAAATGGTGCTGTGTTCTGAGACCTTCCACAATGTGATTGTGCTGAGTCCTTCAAAATTGTGCTATATGCTGAGTTTTTCAAAGGGTGCTGTGCACTGAGTGTTTCACACAGTGTGCTACATACTCAGCCCTTCAAAGGGTGCTGTGTGTGGAGTCTTAACCCAGGGTGCTATGTAATGAGTACCTGGGAAAGAGTGCTACAGGCTGAGTTTTTCAAAACATGTCATGCACTTAGTCCTTTACATTGCAGGCTATGGTCTCCCTCC
The DNA here is from genome assembly GCF_024711535.1 of Dipodomys merriami. Taxonomy (NCBI): domain Eukaryota; kingdom Metazoa; phylum Chordata; class Mammalia; order Rodentia; family Heteromyidae; genus Dipodomys; species Dipodomys merriami. Next base: position 16,390 of record NW_027204166.1, on the reverse strand, counting down.
TTCAAATAGTGCTGTGTGCTGAGTTCTCTAAACAGGGTACTATCTGCTGAGACCTTCAAAGTTAACTGTGTGCTGAGTCCTTTACACAGGGTGCTTTGTGCTGTTTTTGGAAGTGGGCTGTGTATTGCGTCATTCAAAAGGGTGCTATGTTCTGAGTCCTTCAGTGGTAGTTATCCCAACAATCAGAGGCACACAAACACAATCAAACACACACATGCACACACACACACACACACACACACACACACACACACACACACACACAAGGGTCACCATGCACTTGCTTGGTGTGTGGAGTAGAGGGAGTGGGGCTGAGGGGAGACTAGTTTTCCCCGAGCAGGTACTGGGGTTGGTGGGGAGTGCTATGCTGAAGTGAGGTTGCAATTGCCATGGCTTGGAAGCTTCCATGGACTGGAAGAACCAGGGCCCAGTCAGGGCTGCCATTGTGGTCGGGGTGAGGGGGCGAACCCAGGGGAGGGCTGCCCAGGGGCACACTGCAATGGCAGCCAAGGCCAGGGCCCTGTGAGGGTGGGCGCACATGCACGGGCGGGGGTGGGGCAGCCTAGGAGATGAGTGGAGGGCAGAGAGTGAGGTCAGAGAGAAGAGCAAGCACATGCAGGAGGGGAAGCAGCTTCAGTGGCTGGAGGCCACTTAGATCATAGTGCGGGTCCTGGCAAGGAGCAGAGAGCATGCGGAGCCAGCACAGCAGGCATATTGCCGAGCAGCCCCATGGAGGCGAGGCGTCCATGGCATCAATGAGTCTGATATCCTGGCTGGGGGAGCAAGGTGGCAGTGGCTGAGGTGCAGCAGTGGAGAAGGTGGCTGCTGAGATGGGGCGGGGGTGAAAGCAGAGGCCCCTGGGGAGGAGGCTGCTGAGGTGATGTCAGAGGCTACTGAGGAATGGGCAGTATCAGCAGTTGAGGAGGAGGAGCAGAGGAAGCTCACAGCCTTCCCAGGCACCCACAGACGCCCCTGCCCCCTCCCAGCAGTGCCACATTTAACACATGGTGCTGCCAGCTCAGATCCTTTGTGTTTCTCTCAGTTGTCTGGCAGAGATGGCGCAGCCCTAACCTGCTTGTGGCCCAAACCTGACCCCGCCCCAGGTCCTCAGACTCCAGGGCCCTCAAACACCAGGAGCAACCGCCTATAGCTTCTCCCCAGCAACACACATAAGTGACTGTCCCTTGGGCCCACACCCCGTGACCCCTGTACCTCGTGACTTCCTGTCACTCCCCCAGTGGACCCAGACCCACGCCTCCTGCCTCTCCTCTCCTGTCCCACCTGCACCTCCCTCATGCCCCACAGTCCGCCCTGGCTCTGCCACAAATGAGACCCAGTTGCTGAGGTGAGGTGTTGACCCTGGGATCCCATTCCCATCCCTAGTGGCCAGTGTCCCCAGGAAAAGAGAAGATGAAGAAATGGGTGAGGAGGGGACACCCCAGAGCCTCTGGCTTGGAGCAGTGGGAGCCACACAGCCGCATATCTGCACCCTTCCTCTCGCTGGTGAGAACCTGATGGCTTTAGTCAGAGGTGGGTAGCAGCACCTCTCAGGTCTTTTCCTTTTTTCTGGGGGTAGAGGGTGTTGGATGCAGAAGATAGGCCCCCTTATTGTTGTGGGAGCCCTTGTCTGTCTTCTGTGCTCAGTCACACCTTCACTTGAGGAGGTCCCAGAAGAGCCCAGTAGGGAGGTGAGGGCACTAGGGGTCAGATGGGAGGTGAATATTTGGGAGGTGTGTTCCTCCAGCACACATACACCTGTCCTGTCCCCCTCCCACCCCAGCTGTTAACAGTTTTCCCAGAGTTATGATATTTCCCAGCTCTGCCAGCTCTGCTAGTGCTCCTGGTACATTTGGTCTCCTCGTCCTCCTCAAGAATCCACCAAGTCACCCAGAAGCATCTAGGCTGGAAGTAGGGAGTCCATCCATGTATATAGCCTTTAGGACTCCATTAAATTCCCCAACACTGCCCCCACCCCGGGTCAGACACCCCTCTAGAAGCACTATGACCTCCTTCTTTGTTTTCTCTCTTGGCTCTGAGGAGCCACCTGTCTCAGGACTCCTTCACCCAAGAGTCCTAGCATAGGGTTTTTAGTGAATGGGGACTCAAGGCTGGTTGTTCCCAATGGGAGGGGTCTGTCCCTGGCGAAAGGGAGAGGCAGGGGGGTTCTGTGTTATTAGAGCAATGTTCTCCTTGGTAGGATCCCCTGGTTCTGACCAGGGAATCCCCATGCTCGAGCTTCTACATTTCCCAGATGAGGAACCAACTAACTCAGGAGAGACAATGCCCTGAGTCTGTGTGTGCAAGAGAGAGAGAGAGAGAGAGAGAGAGAGAGAGAGAGAGACAGAGACAGAGACAGAGACAGAGACAGAGACAGAGACAGAGAGACAGAGAGAGACAGAGACAGAGAGGGAGAGAGAGAGGGAGAGAGAGAGAGAGAGAGCGATCATCTTTCTCCTTGTACAGACTGACTGTGAATGATCAGGTGGTAAATTGCAAGTGCTGCATGAATGAGTCTTCTGTCACTGGTTTGTATTTGTGTTTGTGTGTGTGTGTGTGTGTGTGTGTGTGTGTGTGTGTGTGTGTGTGAGTGTGTGTGTGTTGGGAGTGTAGGGAGATGAGAACAATGAAAATATACATTAGTCACCGTGCCTAAAAAGAGCAAAAGCATTTTATTTTTGTGTATGTGTATTTGTTGTTCTTTTTTCATGAATGCCCAATACAAGCCCAGCCACAATTTCTGTTTTCTCCTTCATCATTTCATGGCATCTTTGGAGAAGGTTTCAGTAGATTTCCTTTCCACTTCTTTCCACCTCCCTCTTCCCCTTTCCTGTAGCCAACTGTAGCTGTTGGGCCTGTCTAGGTCTCTACTCGGAGGCCTGTGGGAAGCGCAGACCAGAGTGGACACCTGTCCTTCTTTCTTCAGCCAGAAGGCTCATGCGTGTAACCACAGCCACACTCTTCCTCCCAGACACTCTGCTCTCGTGTGTATAGTTGGAACTAATTCAAGGCTTGGGAATGTGTCTGCCAAACATAATTTGGGAATGAGATGTGGGGGAGGAGGGCAGGGGCTGTGAAGCTAGGAGGGTCTGGGATGTACTGAACGGTGTGATATGGCTGATGGCTCACCACGACGAAGGATGAGAGGGCAACCTTACCCAGGACATTGATGTGTGTGTGGGCATCTGGGCAGAGAGCTACAGGCCCCCACTGGTGGTGTGGATTCCCTTCCGTGTCAGTGCACTCTTGTGCAGTCCTCCCTGGAGTCCTGCAGACTCCAATCTCTGTCCTGCCTGGGCCGTTTCCAGCTGGGCAGTGGTATGCAAGTGTGTTCTCTCTGCTGGAGCCTGCTCAGTATCAGGACATGGCAGTTAGCTAGGGCTCTCTGAATGCCAGTTTCTGTAACCTGCTATAGGCTGCCTGGAAGGAAAAGAGTCCACTGACTTTGGAACCCTTTACGTTTGATTGGGACAAGTGAAATGCCATCTTTTCCAAGGTTTTTACTTGAAGTTGGCAATTTCCACTAACACCTGGGATTATGGGTCAAATTAGACTGACCATTTCAGCTGCCAAACAATGATGTTCAAAGCAACACAGGTAGAGTTCCCTAGACAGATGGTCTCCTGCTACGAACATCGTGCTCTGACTGCCTTTCTCCAGCAGCTACTGATTAGCCTCTGGCTCTGTCTAGGGTGGCCACCACAGTTGAGAATGTTGTGGGGAGCAGAGATTGTGACCTCACCATCCCCAACCTGCCAGCTGTAAGCAGAGACGATTCCTTTCACCTGTACTGGACTCTGGGAGATTCAGAGACCTGGGATGCCTCAAGGATCCTTTCTCTGCAACATGAAACTTGGGGGCCGGATATGGTGGACCATCCTGTCTGGCCCCAGGCGGTGGAGAGTATGCCCCTTCAGCCAGACGTTCAGCTCACGGCAACCTTGTTCACACCTGAGTGGGGAATTGAGTGCCACAAAGCTGGTCAGCCTCTGGACAGAGATCTTTAAGATAGGCATCCCAGAGGCCCCAGAATCCAGCAAGTACATCGTGGCTCACGTCCTCGGAGCCAAAAGAGTTAAGTGCGGTGGCACCAGAAGGACAGGAAGAGGGAGTTGGGAGAACTGTGGGAGAGTTACATCAGGTTATGCCCACCCAAGATGCTTACCAGAATCAGATGGGACTTTTCTGTAGTATTGTCGTAGACAGATGCTTATTTATTTATCCAACAAAGAGTTACAGTGTGCGCCAAGCTCGGGGTGGGGGGGATAGGTCACAGATGATGAAAATTTCCAGTGCTGGTTCCACAACACATGAAGAAACCTTGGTTTGAGCTGGATGCCTGTGCATCATGCCTGTCATCCTAGCTACTTAGGAGGCTAAGATGGGAAGATCGAGGCTTAAGTTCTGAGCAGGAAAGCCTGTAAGACTCTTATCTCCAACTAACTACCAAAAAGAAAATGCCAGAAGTGGATGTGAGGGTCAAGCCTTAGTCCACTGGTCTTAAGCACAAAGACTCAGGGGCAGCACCTAGGCTCTGAGTTCAAGGCCCAAGAGTCAGAGAAAGAAAGGAAAGAGAGAGGAGGACCTTGGGAGAAAAAGAAGAAAGGAAGGGAAGAAGGGAGCATGTGAGCCTTGGTTTGGAGTCCCTGAATCAAGGGAGCCAACCATTCACATTCTATGGGGACAGTTTCAGAGCTTAAAGACAGTATGTAGGACCAAGCCAATGACCCCTCAGCAACTTTATGACATCCAGGAACTTTGTGGTCACCGACTGCAGAGGGAAGCAGCCTCAGGTAGACTCTAAGGCTCAGGCTGTGTCACCAGTTTTCAAACATCCCCAGCCCCAATAAGTTTATTTTCTGGTCCAAGATCTAGGAAGGTTTTGGGGTGAGGGAGTGTCAAGGCGGGGGGAGTGGGCAAGGAAGATGAAGAAGGAGGATGATCCCAGGTCAGGTGTGTCAGGACATTGGTGCCGTGACCTCGCCTGACAACCTCGACCATCAGTGATAGAGCCTTCTACCCAACCACATGGCTTTTAAAAGTCCTGCCACCTTGAGTTCACCATTGACCACCTGGCTGGCATCTGCCACAGGATGCCTGTGCAGTACATCCTTGGAGACATGAACATTCCAGGGCTCAATCTGAAGATGACACTGAGAAGACTGAGGCCTGGGTGACTTCATCTTGAGCTAGCGAGCATATTCTGAGGTATGAGTTATGCAGCTGACCATGAACCCGACCTGAGAATGAACAGAAGAAGCAATTCCCAGGGGACTAGGAACATAAACAATCCTTGGGAAAACCGCAGGCAGGCAGGTGCTGGAGTGCTTGGTGACGCTGCAGTCAGGCCACAGGTGGTGTTTGTTTAAAAAAGGAACTCTGCAGTTTAGCATGTATCCTCTTGAGACTCTTCTGTGGTGCAAGCCAACCAGTTTAAAGAACGTAGGCCCCCTTGATCTAACCAACAACTTGTTTCTGGTCCTTTCCCACTTTGTAGTGTGCCAATCATACTATAAAGTCGTTTTGTGATTTTCCTGGGGTTTGTAGTGATTTATTACAAGAAATTATGATGTACGTGAAGCCCTACCTTCCCTAAAAAAGTGTATAAGAAGTGTTGTAACCATGGGCTTGGGGCCTCTCAGCATCATGGGCTGCTGCCATGTACACTGGGGGGACCAAGATCAAGCTTCCAATAAAGACTCTTTTGCTTTTACATTGGTGACGGTCTCTGGTGGTCTTTTGGGTAAGGATTTCAGAGTTAGGTTTTACAACTACCCTGGTGTTCATTCCTCTACCAGAGACAGAGGTAAGTTTGCCAATGGCACAGGACAGACAGGAAATGAGGGCGGGAGTCGGGACCCATGTAGCCCCGAGACTTCCTCTAGGGGGCACTAAGACCTCTTGACTGCCATTCTCAGAGGCAGAGGTGGGTCTCTCTTCTGGCTCAGCCTTTAGTCTAGATGGCAGATCTGGCATTCAGAGAGGGCCAACTGAAGGTAGGCCAGGCTTGAGTAGAGGCTGGTGGGAAAACCAGAGACCCTGGGCTCTGAGCAGGGTTGTTATTGAGAATACTCACAACCCAGGAACATTGCTGGGATGGAGCAGCCCTTTTCTCCTTCCCGAGAGAGATGGACATAGAGCCCTCCCATCTGCTTCCCTTGGCTGCGAAATCCTTTTATTCCCACATCCTGTGGTTGGATAACTAGACCTCACCTCACTGCTCAGTGTCAATGCAGGACAGTGAGAGATCCTGAGTCTCTGATAGGTCAGGGATCCTCAGTATGAGATTGTACTTGAACGTCCTAACTTGGTGCATGGTCAGTCCCATCTAAGACTGCCATGATGTAGGACATAGAATCTAGAGAATCAGAGCAGGATTGGGTCTGTTCTGGGAGTCTTGAGTATATGTGTGAGCTTTGAGCTCTGCTGTGCCCATCTGCTTCCTTTTCTTCGGTGGGTCTTTGCTACAAAAAGCTTGAAACTAGAGACTGGGTCCTATCCCATGTCTTTGATGCTAAAAGCTAGCAGTCTACATTTGAGCCACAGCTCCACTTACAACTTTTTTGGGTGTTTAATTGGACATAAAGAATTCTCATGGATTTTGCGGCGAAGGGTTGCATCCAACTGCAGTCCTCAGATCTCAGTCTCCTGAAGAGATAGGATGAAAGGCATGGAAAAGTATCTTTGGCTGGCTGCCAGTAACTCATGGCTGTCATCCTAGTTACTCAGGACCTGAGATCTGAGGATCACGGTTTAAAGCCAGCTTGGGCAGAAAAGTTCTGCGAGACTTGATGTCCAATGGACCACCAGAGAATAGGCACTGTTGCTCAAGTGGGAGAGTGACTCACCTTCAGCTGAAAAACTGAGGGACAGTGCCCTGGCCCAGAGTTCAAATCCCATGATCAAAAACAACAAAAAAAGAAGTGACTAAGTTTTCCGCATAGCAGTGTGTACAGTAGGAAATGCCATACTGGGCTATGAGACATTGGAGGTATGTGAGAAGCTTAATGTTTTGTCTACAGTGGGTCTGAAGTCGGGAGTGCCACATTCTCGGGGGTGGGATGTGATCCTAATGGAAGGAATTCATGGTTCTCTTCTCAGAGACTACTTAAGCTTTAGGCTGTGTGTGTGTCTGTGTCTGTGTCTGTGTCTGTGTCTGTGTCTGTATGTGTGTTTGGAGGTAGAACTGGGCCTTGAATTCAGGGCCTAGGTGCTGTTCCTGAGCTATTGTGCTCAAAGCTAGTGCTCTGACACTTGAGTCACAGCTCCACCTCTGGCTATTTGGTGGTTCACTGTAGATAGGAGCCACACAGACTTTCCTGCATGGGCAGGCTTTGAACCGTGATCCTCAGATCTCAGCCTCCTGAGTAGCTAGGATGACAGACATGAGCCACCTGTGCCGGCTTTGTGTGTGTGTGTGTGTATGTGTGTGTGTGTGTGTGTCTGTGTCTGTGTGTGTGTGTGTGTGTGTGTGTGTGTGTGTGTGTAGAAGTAGGTTGTAACACGGAGTGCTGGACCCTTTGGTAACTTATAAATGCTATCTTTGGGGGATGCATGGGCCGAGGTTTAGGGGCCTGGAAGGGTGGAACACTAGAAGGGAACTCAGCACAATTAAATTATAAGACCAAAGGATCTGTGTTCCCTGGAGATGTCTACTCCCTTAGGCCTGGTTGGTGGCAAAGAGAGCTTAGGAGGACCTGGGGGTGGGGCCCACAGAGGGTGACTCCCCAGGGGGACAGACAGCAAAGCCAGCCCTTAGTAAGGATGTGAGCCCTGTTAGTATGGAGTGCACTGGTATGGGTCAGAGTCTGGGTCTTCTCATAATGACGATTCATGGGTGAAGCCAACCCTATTTTAAATCTTGACCTGTAATCTTCAGATTTCAGTATCCTGAGTAGCTAGAATTACATGCATGAGCCTCTGGCACAAGGCCTCTGATTTTTTTTTTTGGTATATTAGGGGTTGTACTCAATGCCTTAGGCTTGCCAGTCAGGTCTTCTACCATGTGAGCTAAGCCTTTATGTCTTGGACATTTCTGAAATAGATAATATATGCTCAGGCTGGGTTGGATCGCAGCACTCCTATCTGTGACAGGCATGTGCCAGCAGGTCTGCTCCTCTTTAGTTGGAATGCTAGACATGTAGCGCCACGCTCAGTCATTGGTTTAGATGGATTGTCCCAAACTCAGTCCATGGCAGCCGATTCTTGACCTAAGGTGAAGCTCTGGGTTGGGCCTCGACCATTGGTCCTCAGTCTCCTTCTGAGACAGTTGTGAGGAAACAAGGAATTAATACAGAGGGATCTCTGGGGCAGAGCCAGGCATAGAGGGAGAGGCTGTCAGATATGGTTCTTGACAATTCTGTGAGCATATGACAGGAAGATACCCAGAAAGTGCTCAGATGGGGCCTGTTATTTATCGTGCAACTAGTACGGGATTATGAAACAAAACATGGCTCTCTTTCATCCTTACCCTATCACCATGAGGAAGGGGATCCTTCACTGTGCTCATTTTTGCAGCTGGGGAAAACGAGGCATGGAGACGCTAGGTGACCTACTCATGACCCCCAGCTGACAGCAAGCTCAGCCTGACTTCTCTGCCATGTTCCCTAGGACAGTGGGTGTTATTCAGTCCACTACTTGTGGTGGCAAGTCCACTTCTTGTCAGTTGTGAGGCTTGAACTCTGGACCTGGGCACAGTCCCCGAGCTCTTCAGATAAAGGCTAGCCTCTACCATTTAAGCCACAGCATCACATCCAATTTTCTGGTGGTTCTTTGAAGATAAGAGTCTCACAGACGTTGCTGCCTGGGCTGGCTATGAACCATGATCCTCATATTTCAGCCTCCTGTGTAGTTAGCATTATAGTCCTGTGCCACCGACACCTGGCTAAAGTGTAATTCGGATTTCTTTCTTTCTTTCTTTCTTTCTTTCTTTCTTTCTTTCTTTCTTTCTTTCTTTCTTTCTTTCTTTCTTTCTTTCTATCTCTTTCTTTCTTTCTTTCTTTCTTTCATTCTTTCTTTCTTTCTTTCTTTCTTTCATTCTTTCTATCTCTTTCTTTCTTTCTTTCTTTCTTTCTTTCTTTCTTTCTTTCTTTCTTTCTTTCTTCCTTCCTTCCTTCCTTTCTTTCTTTCTTGTTTCTTTTTTCTTTCTTTCTTTCTTTCTTTCTTTCTTTCTTTCTTTCTTTCTTTCTTTCTTTTTTTCTTTCTTTCTTTCTATCTCTCACACATTTTCTGACTCTCTGTCCCTGTCTCTGTCTCTCTCCCTACCTATCTCTCTCACATAGGAACTGGTTGAATGGGTGCTGGAGGAGGTGGCCCAGGGTCCCCATGTGGCTGGACTCAAGGTGGTCCTCCCATTCTGGAGGTTGGCTGTAGGTCAGGAGCTGTCTCCTCAGCCTATTGAACTACCTCCCTGAAGTAAGCCCCACCGTGCCCGGGTTAGACTGTGTCGGATATTCATCGTCCGTCTCTCCCGTGAGTCCTTCCCCACTACCCTCTGCTAAGACAGTTAAAGGAAAGTGGATACGGAGGCATCACATTGTCCTCCCACCCAGCACGATCCAGGGCCTCTGATCCTCACCACCGCTTATCTCGCCAGATCCTGGTTATAAGAAAATGAATCCACTTTATGTCTACTTCACTTTGCTGGAGTGTGTTATTTTGGGGTGGAGGGGCAGTATGCAGAGGAAAGACCCTAGGCCTGACACCTCTTGGGGGACATTTGTTCTTGTGACAGAGCCAAGTCATTGCTCTCAATAAGGAGGAAGCTGCCATCAGACTGACCTGGAACAATGCTCACAGGTAGGTAGGCTGTTGAAGTATAAAACGCACCCATGTCGGCTTCCCACTCACAACAAAGGGGGTGCAATGTGGGTGGCCCAGAACTGGCCCTAGGGGAATATAAATGGATGGTGGCAGTCAGGTGCTGGTGGCTCCCACCTGTCATCCTGGTTATTCAGAGGCTGAGGTCTGATGGTTGTGACTCAGGACCAGCCTGGGCAGAAGAGTCTGTCAGATTCTTATGTCCCATTAAAAACCTCCCCCCATACACAAAAAAGCCAGATGTGGTGCTGTGGCTCAAGTGGTAGATCCTCAGCCTTGAGAAAAAGAAACTCAGGGATGACACTCAGGCCCTGAATCCAAGACCTAGGACTCACAGAAATAAAATAGAATAAATGAATAGTGGGCACGTGTTATCTTACTACCAAGAAGGATGGATTCAGTCTTCTCTCTGGTACTTGTAGCCAAAGATAAGAGGCTTCTTTTGATGTTCCTCTAAACCTCTCCTTCTCTCCATTATCTCTCCAGGCTTCAGTTGCAGGATAAAATTCAGATCATTCCACTCGATGTGACCTTACGTACTCTCCCTACCCACCTTCCTTGGGGTGGGGATCCAGGATGGACTCACCAATTGGAGGATGAGGCACCGCAGAGATGGGGGTAGGTATCCCTGAAACAAACCCTCTCTCTTTCTCTCTCTCACTCTCTCTCTCTCTCTCTCTCTCTCTCTCTCTCTCTCTCTCTCTCTCTCTCTCTCTCTCTCTCTCTCTCTCTCTCTCTCTCTCTCTCTCTCTCTCTCACACACACACACACACACACACACAGACACTCACCTATGCCAATTCAATTCAAAGTAGCCTTTTCCAAAGAGACTTTATCTCCTTGGATTAACTGATCTAGGAGACAAACTTGAACCCCTGAAATTGACTATTTTAACTGGGGCTTGCTAGTTGACACGAGATAAACAGAAACTCAAAAGAAAGGCTCTGGTGCCCATCACCTCTGGCTCAGGCTCAAGCCTGACATCCTGGTGACTTGGGAGGCAGAGATCTGAGGATCAAAGATCAAAGCCAGACATAAGCTAGAAAGCCAGAGATACATTTCTCTCCATGGAAGCACCAAGAAGCCAGATGTGGAGCTGTGGCTCAAGTGGTAGAGCAGCAGCCTTGAGCACGAAAACTCAGAGAAAGAGAGAGAGTTCCCAGATCCTGAGTTCAAGCCCACACAAAAATATGGCCCCATCTTGTTGCCCCATACTGCCTGGGCCTCGAGTGACCTCTCATGTAGTATGGTACAGCAGCGGTCCCAGGGTAGTGTATGAGAGCCTTCAAAAAGTGGGTGGTGGAAGCCAGGCCTTCTCCTTCATGCACACCGGCCAGAAGGCAGAGCGTGACAAGGCCAGCAGCCTGCAGAATGAAGATCCCTCTCTGCCAGGACAATTGCAGTGGGCTTCTTAGAAGTAGGACTTGAAAGGGGATCTTACTTAACAAGGAGGAGCAGACAGGAAGCACAGAGTGCAAAGAAACTGTAGATATAGGACAACATAGCTGAGCATGATCATTTCCAGCCATGGCTGCTGATGAGAAACTCAGTACAGATGTGCAAGACTGTCCCGAGACAGGGTCAAGGGGTCACAGGAAAACAGCTATCCAAGGTTGGAATTGTGTCTTAGCAGTATTGGGCTCGCTAAGCACACAGGAAACCCTTGATTCCATTCCTATGTCCCACATACACAGAAAAAAAGTCGGAAGTGGCACCTTGCCTCAGGTGGAAGAGCGCTCACCTCCAGGAAAAGAAGCTCCAACACAGCACTCAGGCCCCGAGATCAAGCCCCAGGACTGTCAACATAAAACAGCTCTCAAAGTGACCTTGGTGATGGGTGGATGGCTATGCCCTGTAATTCTTAATAGATCCATCCATGCTTTGTGTCTCCTTCATTGACAAGGGAACTGGACACTCCTACTGCCCTGAACACCTGGACCCGGTTATCAGCAACCCTCCCAACATATTCCACCAGGACATGAAGCAGCTGGCCCAAGAAATACTCAGGTCACTGTTGGGTGGGGCAGGGGGATACAGGCAGGCCCCAGAGTCCTAGTGGGTCTGATCTGCTCCAGATGACCAGGCCATCCACAGGAGGCAGATGGGAATTAGAGAGGGGTAGAGATCTGGAGGGGACCCTTTAATGCATATGTCCCTACCCAGATTCCAAGCTTCCCTTTGCTGTCCCTGAGGATGGTAGAGGAGTATCTCGGTGGTTGTGTCTAGAGGAGGACTAGGAGGAAATTCTAAAGAATGAGACACCATAAGCCCTGGGCTGGTGTCTCACACCTGTCATCCTGGCTATTTGGGAGACTGAGATCCAGAGGATCCCGTTTCCCAGCCCAGGCAGGAAAGTCCCATGAGAGTCTCATCTCCAGTCTCCAGTGTTTCCATGGCTCAAATGGTAGAGCACTGGCCTTGAGTAAAAATCATCATTGAAGACAGTATCCAAGCCTTGAGTTCAAGCCCCTCAACAACAAAAAAAACCCAGAAAGACACCCCTTGCCTGTAAGAGATGGTGAAGGAGTGGGGGTGCTGTGGTTGGGAGAACAGGTGCTGGCCTCAATATACAGAAATTTCTAAGATCTCCCCTGTTTTGCCCGAGTGTAAAATCACAGAAGGGTGAGCATTGCCTTACCAAGAACTCCAGAGGTTGTGGCCTGTCTTAGGCAGGGAGTGGAGTGAATGTGAGCAGGGATGGGAGGGTAGTGTCAATTTTCTTCTCTCCATCCATGGAAGTATGGTTTTGGGTGCTGGTGTCAAAGTCTGAAGCGAAGGATTGCATGTGACTTGTAGCCTGACAAGTTGGGTTTCCCCTGGGTATAAGAAGGTAACTGAAGCCAGGTGCTGCCATTGGCTCACAACTGTAATCCTAGATACTCACGAGACTGAGATCTGAGGATTGCGGATCAAAGCCAGCTTAGGGTGGCTTTGAACCACCAGATAACCGGAAGTGGTGCTATGGCTCCAGTGGTAGAGCACGCACCTTTAGCTGAAGAGCTAAAGGACTGTGTGAAGGCCCAAAGTTCAAACCCCATGACCAACAACCAAAAATAAGGTAGCTGAATTTTCTGCATAGCATTGTGTACAGTAGGAAATGCCATGCTATGTTATGAGCCATTTCATAGATACTCAGAATTTTGTCTACAGTTGGTCTGAGGATCGTAGTGCTATCTTCTCAGGGGTTGAGATGTTCAGGTGCTCAGGGACTGCTGAGGCCTTGGGCTACTCCTGTCTGTGTGTGTGTGTGTGTGTGTGTGTGTGCGTGTGTCTGTGTCTGTGTCTGTGTGTCTGTGTGTCTGTGTGTCTGTGTGTATTTTTCCCTCATCTTTCTCTGTCCCCTTCCTGGGCGCCTGTCTGCCTCTTCCTGATTTCAGAGGGAGCCCCTCCTCCATGGCACCCTGCCTTTAGCCCCCTATCTGGGTCTACAATGAGTCCTAAATTGGCAAAGACCTGTATATTCTAGCTTTTTGTTGGGGCCCAAGTCTGGCTGTCCATAACTTTGGCCGCCTCCAGAGGATTCTGGATCAGCATGGCCAGCTGGCATAGGTTCTCCCCTGCCCCTGGAGGGGAGGGGCTCAGTCATGCCATGTCCTTTCCTTTTCCTCAGCTGGGCCTCTGGATGCATGTCCATCTTAACAGGCTGGCAGTGGAGTGGGGGAAGAGTGGTTGCCAATGGCTCTGGCCAACTTCAGCCTGATAGCTGACTGAAGGCTGCCTAAACAAGGAGGATCTGGGGCTACATGGAAGGTAAGGACAAGTTGTCTTGGAAGTATCCATTGGTGTCTAGGAAATGTAAATGTAACTTATCACAGGAAAGTCTATCTTCCCCCACGCAGCTGGGCCTCTCAGGTCCTTCTAAACAATTCCGGATAACCATAATACAGAGGCACAGACTAGATTCCAGGGTCAGGGTACAGGGGGTGAGAGACTGGGATGGCCAGTACCTCAATGTTCTGGGGCATTAGCCTTGACCTGGTTATGTCCCCCTTGTGTAAGTTCAATTCTTAACCCAGTGCTAGCCACACATAGGCTACTTGTGGCAGTTCTGTGGAAGTAGCAGGAATGGAAGTGAGATCTAGGATGACCAAAATCTGGATTTATGGCCTGTGGGGTTGGGGATGGCAAAGGGTTTCTATTTAAAAAAATCTCAGAGGGCTGGGAAGGTGTCTCAGTGGTAGAGCACTTGCCTTGCATGCCTGAGGCCCTGGGTTCGATTCCTCAGCACCACATAAGCAAAAAGGAAAAAGCCGGAAATGACGCTGTGGCTCAAGTGGTAGAGGGCTAGCCTTGAGCTGAAGAGCTGAGGGACAGTGCCCAGACCCAGAGTTCAGGCCCCATGACCTGACCCCCCCCCAAAAAAAAAAACACCAAAATCTCAGAGCTGGAACTCAGGGCCTAGGCCCTGTCCCTGAGCTAACACTCTACCACTTGAATCACAGCTCACCTTTCATTTTTTTTAGTACTTTAGTGGAGAGAAGAGTCTCACGGACTTTCTTGCCTGGGCTTGCTTCAAGCTACCATCCTAAGAGCTCAGCCTATTGAGTAGCTGGATAGCTGTATGAGACAGTGGCACCTGCTAAAGATGTTACTCTGTGTGTGTGTGTGTGTGTGTGTGTGTGTGTGTGTGTGTGTTTACCGGGGCTTGAACTCAGAGCCTAGGTGCTATCCTTTAGCTTGTTTGTATAAGGTTGGTGCTTTACCATGTGAACTAGTGTAGCTCCGCTTCCCAGCTTTTTGATGATTCATTGGAGATAAGAGTGTACCAAGGCTAACTTTGAATCTTGATTGATCCTCAGGTGTCAGCGTTGAGTAGCTAAGATTATAGACATGAGCCACTGGCACCTAGCAGCAAGGATGTCTTTTAATATGCTCTTCTGTTCTAACAGCTGACTACTTGCCCTGGCCTAGACCTCTGACCTCTACATCAGCTCCTAGCAGCCCCTGACTGTGTGGAGAACCTAAAGGTCAAACCTGATCCCATTTCTTTGTCCTCAGGGGAGGGTATGTTTTGTCTGAAGCCTGGGTTGGAGGGGTAGCTGTACATGGGTGCTTGGCTGGGACAGAGAGGTACTCTGTTTTATCCAAGAAGGAAAGTGTGGCCGGTTAGATATTAACAGCTCATTCTCACATATTCCAATCTCCTCAGAGGCTGAGATATGAGGATTGCCATTCAGTGGCAGCCCAGCTAGAAAAGTCTATGAGCCTGTCTTCTGCAAATAACCACAGAAAGCTGGAAGAAAAGCTGTGGCTGAAGTGGTAGAGTGCTAGCCCTCAATGAAAAAAAACTCAGGGACAGAGCCCGGGCCCTGAGTTAAAACCCTGTACCAATATGTGCACGCACACATGCACACACACACACACACACACACACACACACACACACACACACACACACACACACACACAGAGGTGTTAATGATGAGCTGAGGTAGATCTGTGGGTAGTCCTGAGGCATAATCATAGTAAACTCTCAAGGCAGATCAAGCTGTTTCTCCCTAAGTCCTTCTTGGGCTGAGGGGTCTGGGTCATGGCAGTAAGTTCCATGGGACCTGCCCCTCCATCCATGCATGGGGCCACAGGACCAAGGGAAGGACACTATGGATGCTCCTTTTTAGTTGGCCCACGATTGCAGACCTTCATCTGCCCCTGAGCACTGGTGAGGAAAGCAGGGCTCCAAGCCCTGGGACTCCAGGGGTAGTGAATGCTAGAAGCAGCAGCCAGCCACCTGTGGATTCCTGAGCCTACAAGTCTTTCATGAGCCCAACTCAACACCCGTCAAAGGTGTGTCTGACAGATTTGGACTTTTGTGATACTTGCGTGGGTGGGCATTACCTGCTGTGCCATCTTGCAGCTCCTGCCCCTGTTGGCCCAGAACCCTGGTATGAGATATCGATTTACTGCTCAGATCCACACTGCACCTTTGACAGATGCCATTCTGATGACTCGACCTAAGACCTCCGTGCCCCAAGGCTTGACCTTTCTGTGATACTGTGGCCTACTCTGTAGGAAAAGACCTCCAAAGAGGCTGCTCTGAAGACTGGTGGGACACCTAGACATTGGGAGACCCTTAGGGGCCCAGTGGAAAGTACTCTGCCACAGAGTGAGGTCCAAGCAGGCCAGGTGCTGTTCATGGGGCTTGAACTCTGGGCCTGGGTGCTGTCCCCCAGCTCTTCAGCTTACCACTTGAGCCACAGCACCACTTCCAGTTTTCTGGAGGTTCCTTGGAGATCAGAGTCTGCTGGACATTCTGCCCGGGGCTGGCTTTGAACCACGATCCTCAGGTCTCAGCCTCCTGAGGAGCTAGGTGTGAGCCACCGGTGCTAGGCTGATCTGGAGTTTCTCTACAGTGGACTAGGAGCTCCTGAATGCTTTACTTTATTTTTTTAGGTGCCAGTACTGGGGCTTGAATTCAGGGTCTGGGATTTGGTCTCTTAATTTTTTCCTTCAATGCTGGCACTCTATCACTTGAGCTACAGCTCCATTCCTGGCTTTTGGTAGTTCATCGGCAAGAAGAGTCTTAGTAACTTTCCTCCCTCTGATCTCAGTCTCCTGAGTAGCTAGGATTTACAGG
>NW_027204165.1:0-38225 GCF_024711535.1 Dipodomys merriami | reverse complement strand
AAGTGAAGGACCTCTATGATGAAAATTTTAAAATCTTGAAATAGGAAATCAACACAGAACTTAGAAAATGGCAAAACCTCCCATGCTCCTGGACTGGCAAGATTAACATTGTGAAAATGGCAATACTTCCCAAGGCTATCTACAAATTCAACGCGATACCTATCAAAATTCCACCCTCATTCTTCAAGGAAATAGAAGAGGCAATCCAAAAATTCATATGGAACAATAAAAGACCCCGAATAGCAAAAACGCTCCTCAATGGAAAGAACACTGTTGGAGGAATATCAATACCAAATTTCAAACTCTACTATAAAGCCATAGTAATCAAAACAGCTTGGTATTGGCATAAGAACAGACCTCAGGACCAATGGAATAGAATTGAAAACCCAGAAATGAACCTACAGACCTATAGCCATCTAATCTTTGATAAGGAATCTAAAACAATAGAATGGAAGAAAGACAGCCTCTTCAGTAAATGGTGCTGGCAAAATTGGTTAACTACATGTAGAAAACTAAAGCTAGATCCTTATATATCACCCTGCACCAGAATCTACTCCAAATGGATCAAAGACCTTGAACTCAAAGCAGACACTCTGAAAACATTACAGGATGGAATAGGAGAAACCCTAGGGCTCCTTGGCTCAGGTCGAAATTTTCTGAATAGAGACCCGGAAGCACAACAAATCAAAGAAAGGTTGGACCAATGGGATTGCATAAGATTGCAGAGCTTCTGCAGGGCAAATGACATAGCTGGCAAGATCAATAGAAAGCCCACCAATTGGGAGAAGATCTTTACTAGCCATACAACGGACAAGGGTCTCATATCTAAAATATACTTGGAACTCAAAAAATTAAACCACCCAACAACAAATCCTCAAAGAAACAACTGCCCAATAAATAAGTGGGCGAAAGACTTAAAGAGAAGCTTCTCTGAAGAAGAAAGAAGGATGGCCAATAGACACATGAAGAAATGTTCAACATCCCTAGCCATAAAAGAAATGCAAATCAAAACAACATTGAGATATCACCTCACTCCAGTTAGAACAGCAAAAATCAAGAACTCTAACAATAACAGATGCTGGAGGGGATGTGGACAGAAAGGAACCTTACTTCATTTTTGGTGGGAATGTAAACTTGGTCAACCACTTTGGAAAGCAGTATGGAGGTTCCTCAAAAGACTTCACATAGATCTCCCCTATGATCCAGCAATCCCACTTTTGGGCATTTACCCAAATGTTTACAAACAAGACCACACTAAAGCTATCAGCACAACTATGTTTATTGCAGCATTATTTACCATAGCTAAGATATGGAACCAACCCAGATGCCCCTCAGTAGATGAATGGATCAAAAAAATGTGGTATATATACACAATGGAATTCTATGCCTACATCAGAAAAAATGATATTTCCACATTTGTTAGGAAATGGAAAGGTTTGGAAAAAATTATATTAAGTGAAGTAAGCCAGGCCCAAAGAAGCATAGGTCCCATGGTTTCCCTTATTTGCAATATCTAGTATAGGTATGAGTCAAGCGGAAAAGGTCAGATAATGTGATGTTAGGAATATGAACCCTTAAATATGTATTTTAATGTTTTCGTTTCTTTCATGCATGTGTTTCTAACGCATTTATAAGATTATTTCTTTGTTGCTTTGTATGTCCCTCCCCAACAGTGTAACCCCTGCTTTCACTATATTTGATGTCAGTATAACATGTGGAGGAGATGGGGAAAAACAAGTCGTTTAAGGATTCAGGTTGACCTGTTTCAACAATGAGAAGTACAAAATGTCATGTCAAAACCAGCTTTACAATGTCGGTGTGGGGGGGGAAGGGGGGTATAATTGGGTGGGGGGAGGGGGGAGGCTGGGAAGGGAGGTGAAAGGTAAACAAAGGAGGAGGCTGCAATGCTTGGTAAGAAATGTATGCATTATCCTGCCCATGTAATTGTAGCCCCTCTGTTCAGTATGTTCTCAAATAAAATTAAATAAAAAAAAAATTGGTTAACTACATGTAGAAAACTAAAGCTAGATCCTTATATATCACCCTGCACCAGAATCAACTCCAAATGAATCAAAGACCTTGAAGTCAAAGCAAACACTCTGAAAACTTTATAGGATGGAATAGGAGAAAGCTTAGGTCTCCTTGGCTCAGGCCGAAATTTTCTGAATAGAGACCCGGAAACACAACAAATCAAAGAAAGGTTGGACAAATGGGATTTCAAAAGTTTGCAGAGATTCTGCAGGGCAAATGACATAGCTAGCAAGATCAATAGAAAGCCCACCGATTGGGAGAAGATCTTTACTAGCCATACAACGGACAAGGGTCTCATATCTAAAATATACCTGGAACTCAAAAAATTAAACCATCCAACAAAAAATCCTCAAACAAACAACTGCCCAATAAATAAGTGGGCGAAAGACTTAAAGAGAAGCTTCTCTGAAGAAGAAAGAAGGATGGCCAATAGACACATGAAGAAATGTTCAACATCCCTAGCCATAAAAGAAATGCAAATCAAAACAACATTGAGATATCACCTCACTCCAGTTAGAACAGCAAAAATCAAGAACTCTAACAACAACAGATGCTGCAGGGGATGTGGACAGAAAGGAACCTTACTTCATTGTTGGTGGGAATGTAAACTTGTTCAACCACTTTGGAAAGCAGTATGGAGGTTCCTCAAAAGCGTTCACATACTTCTCCCCTATGATCCAGCAATCCCACTTTTGGGCATTTACCCAAATGTATACAAACAAGACCACACTAAAGCTACCAGCACAACTATGTTTATTGCAGCATTATTTACCATAGCTACGATATGGAACCAACCCAGATGCCCCTCAGTAGATGAATAGATCAAGAAATTGTGGCATATATTCACAATGGAATTCTATGCCTCCATCAGAAAGAATGACATTTCCCCATTTGTTAGGAAATGGAAAGGCTTGGAAAAAATTATATTAAGTGAAGTAAGCCAGGCCCAAAGAAACATAGGTCCCATGGTTTCCCTTATTTGCAATATCTAGTATAGGTATGAGTCAAGCGGAAAAGGTCAGATAATGTGATGTTAGGAAAACGAACCCTTAAATATGTATTTTAATGTTTTCGTTTCTTTCATGCATGTGTTTCTAACGCATTTATAAGATTATTTCTTTGTTGCTTTGTATGTCCCTCCCCCACAGTGTAACCCCCGCTTTCACTATATTTGATATCAGTATAACATGTGGAGGAGATGGGGACAAACAAGTCCTTTAAGTATTCAGGTAGACCTGTTGCAACAATGAGAAGTACAAAATGTCATGTCAAAGGAAGCTTTACATTGTATGTGTGGGGGGGAAAGGGGGGTATGATTGGGTGGGGGGGGAGGGGGCAGGCTGGGAAGGGAAGTGAAGGTTAAACAAAGGAGGTGGCTGCAATGCTTGGTAAGAAATGTATGCATTATCCTGCCCATGTAATTGTAACCCCTCTGTTCAGTATGTTCTCAAATAAAATAAAATAAAATAAAATAAAAGAAATTGTAGGCAAATTATGACAAAGGTTTTGTAACATATTAGGGAGAAAATATTGACTGTGAGGGTTAGGAAAGACAATGGATTGGGTAGTTTGCCTTTGCTGTAACCAAAACACCTGACAAGATCTGCTAAAATAGAAAAGATTACACTTCAAATGTATGTCTGTCATTTACGCATTTCCTCTGGCTAGGTCTCTCTTGAAAACATCACCACGTTGAAAAGTCTCCACCACCTCTGAAATTCTCCATCACCTCCAAAATTCTCTAATACAGCTCTATGAACCCCAACTCTAATATCCCATTAACTTATGAAACTATCAATGAAAAAATATCCAGAGATGGAGTCAGAGTCATCACAATCATTCCATCGCCTAACGTTTTCATCTTCAAACACTACTTCATTGAAAGAAATACCTGCTGCATCTGAGAGTTGGGGAGATATTTCAGATCCCAGCCCTAATATTCAATGCGTCATAACCATAGTGGAAACCAAAATAACCCTAGAAAGAAATTAATAGACCAAGAAAAAAAAACACCTAATTAGGGTGTCTAACAACAAATCTATCTTTGAAGAAAGATGTCAAATGTTGAGATTTAGATGGAAGCTCTGCATAAGACAAAGGACAAGGAAGGAAATAATACAACGGCAATACTCCAAGACAATATGCTGGAAATGATTAGTACAAGGTCGGGGGAGTGAGTAGAGGGGCAGAAAAGTGGGAGAAAAATGAGGGAGGGGGTAAAAAGTTCAATAAGAAATGTACTCACTACCTTACTTATGTAACTGTAACCCCTTTATACATCACCCTGACAATAGGTTTTTTAAATAGAAATACTAAAGAAGACAGAGAAAAGTGAGTCTTACAAAGGTTGAAATATAAGAATGATTATTGAAGATAAAAATGTATATGAGTTCATTCAAATATATTTATCATATTTAGTATTAAATAACTGATTGAGGTAAAATACAGAGTAATAATGTATTTTTAAGTGGAGGAAACTTGAAATCAGTTTCAGGGATTTCACAGAGTCCTTTGTCTTGTTAATGAGCTCTGGATGGAGGATATAGAAATTTTTGCTCTTTGATCAAAAGATTTCACAATAAACTTATAGCATAAAGCTATAATCCTAGCTACTCTGGAGATTGAGAACTGGAGATCACGGTTCTGAAGACAGAATGGGCACAATTAACCCACAAATGTCAGAAGTGGAGGTGAAGTTCAAATGGTAGTGAGCCACCCATGTGCATAAATGTCAAGTGAGAGTTTGAGGCCTTGAGTTCAAGCCCCAGGATTGGTGCGGTGTGTGTGTGCATGCACACACACACACACACACACACACACACACACACACACAAACTCCAAAACAAAACACACAAAAAACATGTAGAAACATAGAGAGAATATATATTGTGATGTGTCAGTCAATCAAAAATATAATAGCGTTCTTGGGTTTTTGCTGAACATTATTTCTTTTCTCTATTACAATGTAAAAATGTTGCTTATTGACGGCGTTGGTGGCTCACGCCTGCATCCTAGCTACTCAGGAGGCTGAAATCTGAGGATTGCAGTTCAAAACCAGCCTGGGCAGTAAATTCTGTGAGACTCTTATCTCCCCTAAACCACTCAGAAAACTGGAAGTGGTGCTGTGGCTCAAGTGGTAGAGCACTCACCTTGAGCTGAAATACTGAGGGATAGCACCCAGGCCCAGAGTTCAAGCCTCTTGACGGACAAAAAACCAAAAACAAAAATAAACATTGCTTATTATACTTAATCAAATACAACCAAAAGCCTATAGAGTTAATGTTTACAGAAATAAAATGATAATTGTGTTCTAATAGACATTTCATTCCTCTCTTATATAGGCAAAGAATTTTACACTTACAAGTCTATGAGTAGGCAATATATTTCTTTACATTTCAATTCAGTGGCAATGATTTGCCATTTATGTATTTTTTCAGACTTAGGTGTTACTTGGAAAGGAAAAAATAAGCTCCCCTAAATGACTTCAAAGAAGTTAGATACCAAAATGGCATCTAAGGGTGTGTATGGAGGCATGTGTGGACAGGTGGGTGGAGGAGGTGGATGAGATTAGGTAGGAAGGGAGAGGAAATAGAAACCATTTTGCCTGAAAGACAAATTCTTTTCAAATATTGGCCTGCAGATGACTAGACTTTAAAACTGAACCTCAAAGAAATGTATGCTAGATATTTACGAAGGAATCTTGTTCTGTTATCCAAGTGGAATCTTTGTATTTGGCCAGAAGTACAGGCAGTCTATTAATGATCATATGCAAAGTTAAATAATATTTCCCACCTTTTTCTTTTTCTTAGCAGGTAATGTCATATGCCACATGAGTTGCAGGAGCATAGATGATTTCTTTTGCATATTGCAAACTGTTAAAAACATCCTGGGTGTGCCATATCTACAATAACTCTGATAGTGCTGCCACCACCTATTATTAATTTACCTTTCAAAAAAGACAAAGACACTACAGATACTAAATACGAAGCTGAAGTGACAGAGTTATTTTCACAACCTAAATAAATATATCACTGTCATTTAGTAATCCTCTGCATTCACATGGAATTTTTCCAGCACTGTTAAAGAAGGATGAAAATGGAGAGACAGCTCATTGACTTCCCATGCATATATCCATACCACTTTAATGTTGCACATAAAAGGTCAAGCATAAAATTATTTGCCTGGAGTAGCTGTCCTTGGAGATTTAAATTAACATAGAAGGAGAGTACCACGAGGGGGGAAAGTTAATTTTATCTTAATTGGATTAAGCCAGGTAACATCTTCAATGAGGGAATGAGGTTACAGAAGACTATAAACTGCTGGGTTGACAGAAAAGGATTAATTCATGAGCCAGCGTCAGGTTATTGACTAATAACATATTGATCAGATCTATAAAATATGCAGAATGTCTGTCAGGAGGAGACATTTTTGAATTGAAGATTGCTAGCCTCTGACATGATCAAAGTTAGATTAATATTATTAAGAAGTTTTGAGCGAGCTACATATTACCTTAGCAAACACCGAAATTCTCTGCAAATGGCTTGGATTGACTGTCCTAAGCAACTGCAGTACTTGTTGGTGAGAGGGAAAAGACTGATTAGTGTAGCTGCTGTTCCCTCCCTCCTACCCCCTTCCTTTTTTCATGTGTTCCAACAGACATATTGAATCAGTACAGTTTAATCCCAGTGGAGCCTGCAGGTGGTATTGTCCTTGCATGGAGGAGTTATTAAATTTTTAAGGTCTCCATAAAAATGTTCTATTAAATTGAGTTAATAAAAACATTGGACAAAGGTTTGCAAAGAGCAAGGTGTCAAAGTGTGGGGAGCTGGAATGTTTCTCATGATCATAGACGAGAATAATTTATATCCATCAAAGTGTAAAGAAGATAAAAAAATTGTATTCTTCAATAAAATGTGAGCTTTTTCCCCCTAGCTAATACACATGTGTATATACAAAGAGTCAGATAGGATATTCATTTCTTTGGATTTTTTCAGTTGAAATGGACTTAGATTGCGTAAAACACAAGGTCCCTGGTAAATACCATTCTGACAATAAAAACATAAAAGCTATGAAATATTAGGCAATTTTTGCATGTGTGAAAGCTGATTCTTTTCGTTTTTACTTTTTTCTGAATTATCTTCAAGTAATTGTACAATGGGGTTTCAGCTCAACAAAAGAAATGTTGGTGCTTGATTTAGAATCACTGTGGAATTTTATTTGGAATTCTCTGCTCTCCCAGTAATCCCTCCACTCACACTGGAACTAGTTTTACTTTCCTGTCATTCTCTCTCTTTTCTTTCTCTTTTTTTCTCTAGTGCATATTAAGTCCACTAAGGGATTTCACTATGGTAATTTAGATGTGCATATATTATATTTTGCCCAGAATATATCTCTCCATTTCACTTTCTTTCCCCACTCTCTCAATCAACAGGTTTCCCTGAGATTCCTTAGACTGCCTTCACATATGTACTGACATCTGTTTTTCTAAAGAAATAGTCTATTGAACATCGCTGTATATTTTAAAGAATTTTTGGACACATAAAAACAGTACTGAATTTGAAACCATTTCTCAGAGATGTACAACATCTAATCAAAATATTTATCTGCTTATAGTAGATATAATTCTTACATAAAAGTGAGAATAGGAAAATTGAAGTTTGTTTTTTAATAAACAAAAAGGGGAAACTGAAAACAGCAACAAACCTAGAAATGAATCATGAGCAATGTACATTAATTTATTTTGAGGAGTATAAGAGAGAGATTCACTTACAGTACTCCTTTCATAAAAGAAACCAAGATAAAAGTTTTCCAAGGCAAATTTTCAGATTCCCAAAGGCAGATGAGAAGTCCAGAGGATTGCAGATGCCCAGAAATCACCGGCCCAATGGTAATGCGAATTTATAGGCAAAAACTAGGGTACATTTAAGGTTTGAAATTTGAAGTAGGAAGAAGGAAGAAGTAATAATTTAATAATCTGCTATCTCAGCAGAAGGAAAGAGCAAAGATCAGTTGGTAGAGCTCTATTCAGAGTGAAAGCATCAGCTACTTAGAGTCCCAGTCTTGGACTAGAGAGTAGGATAGAAAGAGGACAGAGAGAGAGAGATGGGGGCAGAGGGGGAGAGGAAAGTGGAAGAGAGTAAGAGAGCAAGAGAAGAGAGAGAAGGGAAGGAAAGAAAGAAGGAAAGAAAAGGAGAGGAAGGAAGAGAAAAGGTGAGTAAGGAAAAGAAAAAGAAATGAAAGGAAGGAAAAAAAAAGAAAGGAAAAGGAAAAGAACAGAAAAAAAAAGTAATTCCCTTCCTTCATTGTGGGATATTGAAGCCACTTTGTGAGGAAATCTGTTTTCATTTATATCAGTGAAGATAATTCCAACCTAAATTTTTAATTTGGAATAAATGCATTTGGAGATGTATATTATATTTCTTCTTCTTCTTCCTATAAACAACTTAATCTTAAACTGTATGAAAAATATACAGAGAGAATGAACCAGAATAAGTTAAACAAACATTCTTTAAATGGAAACAGTGCAGCATCTTACCCTGAATAGCTGTAACAAAGTATCTTAGACTAGGGGATTCAGAAACAAAAGAAATGTATCCTCACGGAATTTCCTGCCCGGGCTGGGTTTGAACCACGATCCTCCCTTCTCAGCCTCCTGAGTAGCTAGGATTACAGGTGTGAGCCATCAGCGCCCTGGCCATATAACTTCTTGAAACATAACTCATCAGGCTAAAGGTGTGAAAAATTTAGAATAAATAATATTTTATTATTTTAAGATATTCTCTTTAAAGATTTGTTTTTAAGTGAAATGTGATGATTATTATAAAAGCTAAATAATTGATTTCTGAGTTACAAAAATGATAAATTATAATCAAGTGATGATCAAGAAATTGAAATAAAAGCTATCATACAACTGGCTTTCTCAAAGGTTACAAAGAATTTAAATTTTCTCAAATCTTTGAGTATTTTCAAAATATCATTGTGAGTTTAAGGTTATTGGATTATTGATTTTTTTGGTAAAACAAAACAGGGAGAAATCAATTTGTAGGTATTTCTTATTTGCAGGGCTTGAACTAGGAACCTGGTGCTCACTCTGAGCTTTGTTGATTAAGGCTAGTGTTCTAGCACTTTGAGCCCAACTCCATTTCCAGTTTTTTTTTACTGATTGTTAATTGGAGATAATAGTCTTATGTACTTAACTGTTCAGGCTGGCTTTGAGCTGCAATCCACAGAGCTTAACATCCTGAGTAGCAAGGATTACAGGAACGAACCACCAGCACCTGACAGCTGCAGATTTAACATACAATGAAAACAAAAGAAAACCTAGAAATGAACCAAAAAGAATAAAGCATCATCTTATCAACTGAATGATAACTGTTTCATTAAACTACTTAAGAATAATAAAACATAATTTAAGATAATACATAAACAACAAAAAAATTCAAAAGCACTTTGAAGGCAACCTTGGGGTCACTGAATACATTTGCTTTCCTAGTATGTTCACATTAAAGTAAACTTCAATCTGCTATTGCGAAAAATCAATAAATTAATGCAATATTGAACAAGATTATGACTCCTAATTTATTTTAATTGTGTAGTAGTAATCAGTCATACATTGTGTAACTTTGCTTTAAAAAAACAGATGCATACTTTGGCTCCCTGAGCCTTGATTTTTGCCTTTAGGAGGAACAAATTCCCTATGTATGCTTGTGGCTGGTCTAGAAGCACCTTATTATAAAAAAGACCACAAAATAATTTACCTAGAGCAGCAAGAAAATAAAACATGAACTATGTATGGGCTTCCAGAAGTTTCTAGCCCATAATGACAAAAATAAGAGTGTAAAGTTTTCTTCGGTAATTAGGAATCATCTTCTCCATCTATAAGAGAGGGAGTATCCAAATAGTAGAAAGATATTTGGACTTTTTAAATGAGCTTTCATGAAGATGAATACTGTATTAGAAGACAGGATTTCTTCTCTTAAGGTTTATTACTGGAAAGGTTCTCATTGTATAACATTTTCAAGAGCAAATTCTGTTTTATGAATGCTTGGAGGTGGTAGAAGTGCAGAGGGTGCTGGCATTAGATAGGTTTCCAATTATTTTAAATGTTATCATGCTTTACTGCTCTTTTTAATCTTCACTTCTTTCAGAGTGACAGCAGAGGGCACTTCTACATCCAGAGAATTCAGAGTATTATAGGAAACTAAACCTTGAGCAAAGGAAGTCCCCAGATACAAGGATCACTAATACGGAAAATTAAACATGATCCTAGTCTACCAAATGAATCCCTAACCATTTACTGTTATTGTGTATTAGCACCCAGAGACTAGGTAGTGAGAAAGCAAGTTGTTGGGAAAATAGTGTCCTCTCTCCATTTCACAGGAATAAAATTTTGAAGGAAAGTGAACAAGATTTCTTTTTTTCTTGTCTTTTAGGTGCTGGTATGGAACCTGAATTCAGGGGCTATGGCTCTTGCTCTACTATATTTTTACTCAAGGTTGGCACTCTGCCATTTGTACCACAATTCTGCTTCTGAACTTTTAATAATTAGTTGGGAGACTCTCTGACTCTTCTGCCTGACCTGGCTTTGAACTAATACCTTTCATACCTCTACTTCCTCGGTATCTAGAATTACAGTCATGAACCACCAGAAACGTTTCATTATGTTTTCATTTTATGCTTTTAAAATGTTACTAGAACTCTCCTACAATGCAGTTCCTGGGATTTCCTTTACCCAGGGGTAGTAGCCTGTATTTAGCTAATTGATGTCTCTGTTAGCAGAACAGTCTTGAAAAAAAAAATAAAAAAGAAATCCTTTAAGCTGCTGTATCAGTTCATATATTACAAGATATTTTAGAGAGATATTATTTAATCTTTGCTTTTATACTGCAGGATGTGCTTTCGTTACACATAAGGATAATTAACCTTTATGATGCGCTTGAGATATGGGAAGACACAGTATGAAATAGCTTGAATGTTATTTGTGCAATCACAAACTAAAGACGTAAAATCTTACTAAATGTTCTTGTCCCTTCAATACGATTCTGTTTATTCACTTATATTGCTTTCCATATGACTTCCTTTAACTGGAGTCTTTTTTTGTGTTGGTGGGTGGTTATTTTTAAGTGAAATGAGAAACATTCTAAGGCAGTTTTCAAGATGATGCAATCTAACCTTGGATATATTGTATAAACCCTGCAACTTAATAAGTACTTATGCTACAGAGAGAAAAAAAGCCTTGTAATTACTAAAGACAACATATGGCAGGTGCATTGAAACTCTGGGGTGACAAGAAAAACATATCACTTCGGCTCATTATAAGTATTTTCAAAGATACTACTAATTGCAACAGTAATTAAAATTAAAATATTTGTGAAATTGTCAGGTGACACCTATATATGGAATCAATGTATGCTTTGCATTATTAAGTTTGCACAAAATGCATATTCAATTATCCTCTCTGCATATATATGTATGTATGTGTCTATGTGTGCATACATATATACATATACAGATATGTGTGTATATGGAGTGTGTGTATAGAATCTTATGATTTGCACATCTCATTTTTATTCATAATATACAGTAGCTTTGTGTATCCATGTATTCTGATTACTAATATATGTACCATAGCATTTGTAATCTGCTGGAATCAGGTAACAATTAGCATTAAGAAAATGGATTGATTCCATTCAACAAGACCTCTCAGTTTCCAGATCACGTAGTACTGCTGGCAACACCACTGTGATTACAAGAAATGTTTGTTGATTGAAATACAAATGCAACTCTAATAATATGCATTAACATCTTAATTCTAAATACTCACATAACAAGAGAAAATCCTTACTAAGGAAATTAGATTTTTCACCCTCCATAAACCTTATAGGTTACATATTAGAGGTTACTGGCTACCCTTGAGAAAAGTTATTTTTAAAAAATATAATTTTAAATTCATGACAACATGACCACTAGAAATTGCCTTTCAAGTAAGGGTTTACTTTTATTTGTTCAATCAATCCAGGCTTTATGAAACTCTTAGAGGGCTATAAATAGCTAGAAACTTTCTTAGGAAAGGAAATAATATATAATAGGCTAACTAACAACGACTTTCATAAAGTCAGCAAACTCTCAAATATAGTTCTCTTATGAATTATGAATCAAAGTGCATATAGTTTAAAAATATAAAATGTTTAGGAATGTAATGTAACATGTAACATGTAACTTTTTTCCCAGTTAAAAAATATTGTTGTTGTTATTCTAAAGGTGAGGAACAGAAGGTTTACAATTTCATAAGCCAGGTAATGAGTACATTTCTTTTTGTATTGTCACCTCTTTCTTTGCTCTCCCCCACTCCTCCCGCCAGTCTCCACCCACAAATGGTATAGTTTTTTTTTCAACCTAGCATCTAGAAAGTATCACTTGAAATGTAGGATTTTCTGTGTTTTTGTTTTTATTTTTTTATTTATTTATATTTATTTATTTTTATTGTGAAAATACTGTACAGAGGAGTTACAATTACATGAGCAAGATAATGAGTACATTTCTTATCAAGCATTGTAGCCTCCTCCTTTGTTGCCCCTTTCTATCCCTTTCCAGCCTCCCTCCTTACCCCCCCACCAAAACCCTCCCCCCCCCACCAAAGTTGTAAAGTTCATTTTCGACATAACAACTTGTACTTCGCTTTGTTGCAACGGGTCCACCTGTATCCTTATTTAAGTGACTTGTTTTTCCCCTACCCCTCCACAAATTATACCGACATCAAATACAGTGAAAGCAGGAGTTATACTGTGGGGGAGGGACATACAAAAGCAACAAAGAAATAATCTTATAAATGTGTTAGAAACAAATGCATGAAAGAAAAAAAAACATTTAAATACATATATTAGGTGTCGCTACCGCCTCGACCAGCAAGGAAGACGCGACACCGAACTCTTCTCTCTGCAGTTTATTCAGGACCTTTTTTGTAATCTTCTGACCCCAACCCCGGGAAGAATTCCCCACAGCCTTAAGTACCCGCTGGGTAGCCAACCCTGATACGCCACGTGGGAACCAGCAATAGGTTCAGGTGCGCGGAAGCAAGCCAGATTCTTTGCCTTAGCCATCTAAGGAGTTGTTTACCACAGAGAGCACTCGGCATCGGGAAGGCGGAGGGCGGAAGCTGGCGCCATCTTCCAGGTGCGGCCTCTCGCAGCTCTCTACAGTTCCCCCTTTTTTGTTTAAAGAACACAGATGAGAACAGAGGTCTGATCCCTGTTGTGCAATGCAAGGACTGCATACAAGCCTTCTCCCAGAGGGTACCTTCTCTAGGGATGACTCAGCCTGTCCATTGATTCATTTTTCACAAGGATGGGAAAAGGCGAATCGAACCCGTGTGCAATCAAACATGCTCTCCTCGAGGGCAAAACTCATGCCTCTCGACTGCAGTACTTTGGCTTTGCAATCTGTGTTCATTGTTTTAGGGTGGCAAGCCACGCTTGAGGGGACTGACCTGCTCCAATGACTGTAAAGGCTTGGATAATCATGGCTGCACTGCGACGCTGAGAACCTCTAATTTGGCAAATGCACCACAGACATACCAAGGAGGCTAACACCAGGAGGCCTATCAGGGCTCCCAAACCCGCCCATTCCTTAAGATGATTCATAGCAGCGGAGATCCATGAAGATAACCCCTCCGCCCATCCGGCATCCACTCGGGTCGAGTTCACCATGACGATGGCAACCCTGAACTGTTCCATCAGGCTGTCGAACTCCCCAGTTCAATTACCTAAAAGATAACTAGACAACTGGTTAGACAAATTTGCAGCGTTTTTTGAATAGGTTTTTTCCTGGGCCTGAACTCTGGGCCTGGGCACTGTCCCTCAGCTCTTCAGCTCAAGGCCAGCACTCTACCACTTGAGTCATTTTGCTTATATGGTGCTGAGGAATCGAACCCAGGGCCTCTAGCATGCAAGGCAAGTGCTCTACCACTGAGCCACCTTCCCAGCCCTTTTCTTCTGGGTTAATTGCACCACAGCAGCAGCTAATCCAGCATTAGTTAGTAATCCGCCCAGCTCTCTGCAAACTTTCATCCATGCTTCTAGTCCCCTATTCCTATATGGGGTTATGGCGGCTCTGCATTCCTTAGTGCACTGCTCGTAAACAAGCTGTTTAATTAATGGCATGGCTGCGTCTGGGTCACCAAAAATTCTGCCAGCAGCCTTGACCATATGAGCAACAAAGTCCGAAAACGGCTCCATAGAGCCCTGCAGGATTTGGGTGAGATTGCCACTCACCTCACCTTTATTTGGTAAGGCCTTCCATGCCTTTATGCCAATTTTATTGATTTGTTCATAAACTTGAAACAGGTAGCCTATCTGCTGATTGGCGAATCTCCCCTGTCCACGCAGCATATCTCTGTCCCAAGCTGGGTTTCCCCCAGCCTGATTGGCCGCAGCCTCTTCACTAGCAAATTCAATCAAAAAGGCCTTCCAATCTAAATACTGACCTGGGCTCAAACAAGCTCATGCGAGCCCACTCCAATCACCAGGTGTCATGCAGTGTCTGTTTAGGGCCTCCACCTGGGCTACAGTAAAGGAGGCTGTGATTCCGTATGTCCGCACAGACTCAGCTAAAGACTTTATAACCTTAAAATCTAAGGGTTCATGATACCGCTGTCCCTGTGGATCCTGAAATATTGGACAGGCTAGATGTAACTCGGTTCTGACCGTTTTCCACACGCCTGGGCTGAAAGAACAGCCGGGGCTGCCACTTCCAAGGTCCTCCGCATAGAGCGGAGGGGCCGAAGGTGTGGGGTGGGGCATGGAGGGCATGCATTCGTCTTTATCTGGGTCCTCTCTCTCCTTCCCTTTCCTCCTCTTTCTTCTCTTTCTTATCTTTGTTTTTTCTATTTGTTCTATGAGTGATTGTAGTTCCTCTGAGTCTGTAGACTCAGAGGTCTCTAGTTCGGCAAGATCGGGCTATAAACCCCCCCCCCCCGGCTCTCCTTTTCGCTGTCTGCCCTTTCCGATCTTTCTTCCTGCAGCATTTCTAGGGCGGCCTGACCATTCTCTACCGCCTCACTGCAACGCTGGTCCTCGAGACAGCCTCTTATCAGTTTCCATATTGGTCTCACTCCGCTCTTAAGCGTTCCTTGTTCAGAGGCAAAATCTAGGTCCCTCCCTAATTTCTCCCAAGAGGCCACCGTGAGGCTTCCGGAGACAGCGAACCACGGGGCAACGATGTCACATTCATTCAAAAATCTCTCTAAAGTACTCTTTTTTATTTTTAACTTTTTTGAGTGCAGTAGCTCATTGAGAGCCAAAAAAATTGGGCGCGAAAAAGAAGCGCCCATGTTTTAAACATTTAAAGCTGGTAAACAAACTTTTACTTTCACTTTTGGCTACTCTATTGACTAGCCCCGGGTTCTCACTCTCTCTTTATCTACCGAGAAGAGCAAAAATCTCCCCCCCCCCCCCCGCTCTTTTGGCGGATTCCCCTTTTACCTGGGGACTTACCCCCGCTTTTGTCGCGGATTCCCCTTTTACCTGGGAACTTACCGGTGCACCACCCTGACCGCAGAGAGTTCTGAGTCCTCGTTGGGATTATGGCTGAGTTCCCCGTACGGGCCACCACGTGTCGCTACCGCCTCGACCAGCAAGGAAGACGCGACACCGAACTCTTCTCTCTGCAGTTTATTCAGGACCTTTTTTGTAATCTTCTGACCCCAACCCCGGGAAGAATTCCCCACAGCCTTAAGTACCCGCTGGGTAGCCAACCCTGATACGCCACGTGGGAACCAGCAATAGGTTCAGGTGCGCGGAAGCAAGCCAGATTCTTTGCCTTAGCCATCTAAGGAGTTGTTTACCACAGAGAGCACTCGGCATCGGGAAGGCGGAGGGCGGAAGCTGGCGCCATCTTCCAGGTGCGGCCTCTCGCAGCTCTCTACAATTAGGGTTCATTTTCTTAACATCACCTTATCTGACCTTTTCTGCTTGACTCATACATATACTACATATTGCAAATAATGGAAAGCATGGGACCTCTGTTTCTTTGGGCTTGGTTTACTTCACTTAATATAGAAATGTAGGATTTTAACATAAGCTTAATTTTATATTTTGAAGCATGCAGGTTGTATCGACTCTGGACAGAGTATTCTTTTGTTTATTTTGATTATGTTTCAACAGAATGGGGAAGGGCTTCTAAAATCATAGACGGTACTAGAAATTCTGAGTTTGAAAACGCAGCTCCTGGAGAACACAGGCATATGTGAAGACCCAGATCCAGCAGTCTTTGCCACTCACAACTCAGCATCTCACAGAGCCCCGAGGCTCTGGAATGCTTAGTAGAACCATCTCACCGGATTCATAAGAACACCCACAACTAGATTCTTGATGCTTGAGTTCAGGAGAAACAACTTTAATCCACCTTACTCAGAAGTACTTCTGAGTAATTGGAAGCACAAAATACAATATTACTCTTTAGAATAGCAGGAATTCCATAAATGAAAGGTTTCCTTCTTATTATTGTTTTGAGAAGCCCACATGAACAGTGACCACCTCTCCTAGGTGAACTGCTTAAGAGCTAGAAGCAACTGCTATTACCATTAAGGAGAGATGGAGTAATTAGGAACTATCAAAAGGATTCACTGTTGCCTTTTGGGAGCAGGAACCATGGTAGGCATGTCTGGGTGGAGCTGAAGTTATGGAGAAAGTATAAGGATAGAAGGGAAGAATTATGGCCCTACCGTCTCCATCACTAAAGCATCCTACTGTCACTAAAACTGATGTAAAACACAAGAAAGTGCATGGCATCCTTTTACAGATGACAATTCTCACCATAAAATCAGATGACAAAGGTGTCATAGAATACTTTCAGCTTTCTGTCCAGGTGCTTAGAGGAATGTTCACTGGCCTAATAGAATAGATTCTAAAATAATAGATCAATGTACTCAATGAATTCCACCTCTGCTGCTACTCAGTAAGTATCCATCAGCTTACAGATTCTGTGTGTTCAGTTAACCAGTTAACACCAGTAAAATTTTTTCAGAAATTAAAAGAAAAAAAAAACTATTACCTTTGTCCAAAATGGAAATATAGCCAGGTGCTTTTAGCCTATCCCTTTAATCCAATCTACTTAGCAGGCAGAGACCGGAGGATCACAGTTCAATGCCAGTCACTTACAGAACATAAACTGTGAAGAAGAGCATATAAAAGGTCAAATGGATTAGCCTTAGATTGTGGAACTGTCAAGTGAGCCCTCAGGAACAGAGGTTTTTTGGTAATTTAACTACAGAAAGTAATGCACATGTTAAGAAAAAGTGAGAAAGGATAATGTAGTCTAAGATTGTTTTCAAGGAATAAATTCTCTTCACACAGGAAACAAAGGTTGAAGAAGTAATATGACATATTTAAATGTAATATGGTGTGTGTGTGTGTGTGTGTGTGTGTGTGTTTGTGTGTGTGTGTGTGTGTGTGTGTGTGTGCATGCTTGCTAATCCTGAGCTAGTCAGGGCTGAGTGCTGAGCCTGAGCTTCCTTTTTGCTCAAGATGAGAACTGTACAACTTGAGGTGCAGCTCTATTCCCAGGTTTTTTGGTGATGAATGGGAGATCAGAGGCTCACAGCCTTTTCTGCCCAGGCTAATTTTGAAGAATGATCCTCAAATATCAGCCATCTGGTTAGCTAGGATCACAATTGCCAGCAATTGGTGTCTAATTAAATATTATTTTATGACATGATTTTCATGAGGTGTTACATTTGAAGATCTTTTTAAACATTGAGATGGACACAGGACTGTGGAAGTCTCTTGGAACTCAAAGCACATAATCAAGCACCCCAACAATAACTCTGGAAACAGGATTTCTAAATGAATGTGAACTTAGAGATTTATTGACATTTATCTGATTTCTTCCATTATACTTAATACAAAGGTAAACTCACCTTAACACTTTCAAAAACATTAAGGATGAGTTTATGTTCCATGTTTGTGGTTTATTTGGATTTGTTTTCCATTTTCTACAGTTTACTAAAAACTAGAAGTATTCTATGTACAATCACTAGAACTACATGCCATAGAAAAGAGAATAGTGGCAAGAGACACCCTGGGGTTTATAGAATGACCCCTTTCTCTCCCTTTTCCTTCGCATAAGAATAATGTACAATTTTGAATTTGCAACAGTGCTAACAGTTTGACTAAATAATTATTTAAGGAAGCTCTTCTACCCATGGGACCATGTCCCACAATGCCGCTGGTCTCTATATGATTCAAAACTTTATCAAAATTTATTAAAGATATTTCTACGTGTTTCCAAATGTTCCTTAGGGTAATATTAATTACTTAAAAGCCCAAGGCATGTGGCAACCTCATGTTCTATTGCCTCCATATTTGTGATATTCACAATAGTATCTCCATTATCTTTAATGCTTTCTGTGTGACTTAGCTTAAGATATTTCCCAAAGAATCATACTATTCAGTTTAAAAATAAAAAACCCAAATTACATTTCACCAAACCTGTTTTGAAAGAGTGAGTGTAATGAGTCTTCATTTTTTAAGTAACAACATTGGGATATTTCTGGTACAGACTACGTTTTGTACTTTATCTTTTCTTTTTTCTCCATAGTGCTTATGATTATGTCGTAGGCATCTTTTATACCTGTAGGAGCCAATGTCCTTTGTCTCACTGGTGTGGACTGCTTTGTCTAATGGAGTATGTGAGTAGATTTAAAATGTATCTATTTCCTTCAAGGTCTGAGAATGTTTACTAACTTTTACTAGTGTTTTGTATTTTCAGTTCTGACATGTTATCAACATTTCTGAAGAAACAATTATTCTATGAATCTACCTTCTGTACAACAGGCACAAAAACCCAATTGAAATGAAGAGTTCTGTCTAGCTCTGATAAGGCCAGAGAAGCTCAGCCAGGCAGATCAAAATGCACCCAACTTAACTTTACTTCATTGTTGGTGGGAATGTAAACTTGTTCAACCACTTTGGAAAGCAGTATGGAGGTTCCACAAAAGACTTCACATAGAACTCCCCTATGACCCACCAATCTCACTTTTGGGCATTTACCAAAATGTTTACAAACCAGACCACACTAAAGCTACCAGCACAACTATGTTTATTGCAGCATTATTTACCATAGCTAAGATATGGAACCAACCCAGATGCCCCTCATTACATGAATGGATCAAGAAAATATGGTATATATACACAATGGAATTCTATGCTTCCTTCAGAAAGAATGACATTGCCCCATTTGTTAGGAAATGGAAAAACTTGGAAAAAATTATATTAAGTGAAGTAAGCCAGGCCCAAAGAAACATAGGTCAAATGGTTTCCCTTATTTTAATATCTAGTAGATGTATGAGTCAAGCGGATAAGGTCAGATAATGTGATGTCAGGAAAATGCACCCTTAGATATGTATTTTAATGTATTTTTTCTTTCATGCATGTGTCTCTAACGCATTTATAAAATTATCTCTTTGTTGCTTTGTATGTCCCTCCCCCAAGTATAACCCCTGCTTTCACTATATTTGATGTCAGTATAACTTGTGGAGGAGATGGGGAAAAACCAGTTGTTTAAGGATACAGGTGGACCTGTTGCAACAATGAGAAGTACAAGTTGTCATGTCCAAAACGAGCTTTACAATGTCGGTGCGGGGGGGGGGGAAGCAGGGAGAAGGAGATGGATTGGGATTGGGGGGAGGAGGGAGGCGGGGAAGGGATGTGAAGGGTAAACAAAGAAGGAGGCTGCAATGCTTGGTAAGAAATGTACGCATTATGCTGCCCATGTAATTTTAACTCCTCTGTATAGTATGTTCACAAATAAAATAAAATTACATTATAAAAAACAAAAAAAAAACAAACAACAAGAACAACAACAAAAACAAAATGCACCCAACTTGCGGATGAATATAAAATCAATGACTTGTGTAGAAAGCCACTGAGATCCTGTTATTTTGTACTTGACTATTGTCTAGAAGGATAATTGAAAACAGCATTGCTATTTAGTAGCTCTCTTCCTTTAAGAAAGACAAGCTTACATGTGCCTTCATTAATGAGTCAATTGGACAGATGATTTAACTTTCCTCTAGCATAAACATTCTAGTTTTCTAGGATTATACGTCATCTATAAACATATAGACTAACTTTTCACATCAATAAAATATGTCATCTGTGAGCTAGGGACAAGAGCCATCTGGGTTTCAGAGCATGCATCATTAGAAAAAGAATGATCTTGCAACAGATAGAAAAGCTCAGAGAAATGAGGGATTCGTGAGTCTCCACTGACTTTCTAAAGTGGGCACGAAAAATGAGAAGTGTATTTCAGGCTTCAGATTTTCCTATGAAGAGTCACAGAAGGAAAGGAGGAAGACAAAGGAATCCTATAAATCTAGATATGGAAAGAGGAAGAATTCAAAACTAACATTTTGGAGTTGGGAAGGTGGCTCAGTGGTAGTTCTTGCCTAGCATGCATGAAGCCCTTGGTTTGATTCCTCAGTACCACATAAACAGAAATAAAACAGAAGTGGCACTATATGTCAAGTGGTAGAGTGCTAGCCTTGAGGAAATAGAAACTCAGAGACTTTACCCAGGCCTTGAGTCATGACCTAGGGTTCGCAAAAAATAAACAAGTTAATAAAATAAAAAATGAATTAAATTAAACACTTACAGAACATAAACTGTGAAGAAGAGCATATAAAAGGTCAAATGGATTAGCCTTAGATTGTGGAACTGTCATGTGAGCCCTCAGGAACAGAGGTTGTTTGGTAATTTAACTATAGAAAGTAATGCACATGTTAAGAAAAAGTGAGAAAGGATAATGTAGTCTAAGATTGTTTTCAAGGAATAAATTCTCTTCACACAGGAAACAAAGGTTGAAGAAGTAATATCACATATTTAAATGTAATATGGTGAAATCCTTTTTAGGAAAAATAAATCACAGATTTTATAGGGGTTCCTCAATATTGTGACAATCCAGATTACAATATCATACTTTGATTTTACTCAAACACTTTATTCAAACTCTTCATTCTCAGATTGACATCCTTCAGGATGTTTGAGCTGATATTTACATCAGCTCAAAAATGATTATAGTCACCAAATTCATTTATGAGTAAAGTTCCTTCTAGGTAATGAATAAAATACTGGTGTTCAACTACATGAGTTACAGGTCCACTTCTGTATTTTTGCTAGTTAATTGGATATGAGTCTCAAGGAATTTCCTGTCAATATTCCTTAATACTCAGGATGCAAAGATCTGAGGATCACATTTCTAACCCAGCCCACAAAGATCTTAGTTTCTGAGTATCTAGGATTGCTTGCATTAACTTCATGCTTTATTTAGTAGTAGTAGTAGTAGTAGTAGTAGTAGTAGTAGTAGTAGTAGTAGTAGTTGTTGTAATTATTTGATCATCATCCTGTCCTGGTTCCTCTGTATGATTAGCTGTTAGCCTTGTCTTATGGCTCTGATATGTTACAATATGCTAGAATCAATGCAGCTTTTCTCTTTAATATACAATCTGCCTGAGAATTATTTTGATCATTTATTAAGAAACCATTACTAAGTTATAATTGACATAATAATAAAATTCACCCAAGTTTAACAATTTGTTTAATGAAATAAAGTATTTCATATTTCATTTTAATAAAATATATGTTAAAATTGAAATTTTTATGAAGTATGACTATACTTCATACCGCTAGTGGCTGCTTTTTTTCCAGAGATATCTAGTTAGACCTTTTCCAGGTTTAGTTCATTTTATTTCTTTGAATGCCTTCTATATTTTGACCATTATTCTTTTATGAGATATATGGTTGGCAACTATATCCCATACTCTATAAATTGATTTTCTATTCTATTGATGAATTTCTTTGCTGCACATAAGATTTTTAGTTTGATGTAGGTATGTTTGTTTTTTGTTGTTTATGTTTTTGAGATCATATCCCAACAATCTTTCCCCCAAACTATTGTTATGCATCAATTTAATTGTGTTTTCACTGTTTTTCTTCCTCTATTTTTATATTTTCAGGTACTCTGTGAAGAATTTCAACCCATGTTGAACTAATGTTTGTGTATGCTATATTATGTATTAAATTTTGTAGATCTGGACATATACTTTTCCCAACACCATTTATTAAAGATACTCTTTTTCTGTGTGTTCTCTTTGTACAAAAAAAGAAAAGCTGTTGATATTCACCAAACTTTTAACTTTTGGCTATTTGTCCTGTCACTTTGGTCTTTGTGTCAGGATTTCTGCCCAAAAACAGTAAGTTTGGATGCCATAGATTAAAAAAAAATTTGAAGCCAGATGATGTGATCTCTAGTTTGTTTTATTTTGGAGTCCTTTATGACAGCCTACAAAAATTTTAATTTTATTTCTATTTCTGTAAAAAATAACAATGGATTTTTAGTAAGGATTTTACTGATTCTGTTGATTACTTTGAGGAGGAAGGGCATTTTATGGAAAGACAAGCATTTTAATATTATTTATTCTAAGATATTGATATATTTATTTCTATTCATTTATTACTTCAATTATTTCATTAATGTCTTCCAGTTTTCTGAATCTAGACTTTGTATCTTCAATGGATTTTTTTCTGTGTTGCAGTAAATCATATCTTAGGTTTATTTTTCGTAATTTAATTTTCTGAATTGACATTTACTATATGAGAAAATTCTTCTGATTTTTATACGTTAGCTTGTTGCCTTGCAATGTTACTGAATTTATTCTATTATGCATTATAGAATGTTTACTTAGGTTTATTTTCCTTAATTTAATTTTCTGAATTGACATTTACTATATGAGAAAATTCTTCTCATTTTTATAAGTTAGTTTGTTGCCTTGCAATGTTACTGAATGAATGCCGATGGAGTACCTTCCCCCGTCCCTGCTAGCATGGCATAAATAATAGGTATTGCTGGTTGAGCCTGCCGGTTACTCTCCGCTCACAGTCTGCATTCATCCTTAAAGAAAGCATACCATTTAATAAACTGAGAACTAGTAAGAATGGCTTTAGCCACATCCATCCAGTCCTTAGGGACACACGGGTGATAGGCAATGTCTTGTAATAGGGTCTGGGCCCAGGGAGAGTTTGGGCCATCCTCCGCCACCGCCTTACGGAGCTCTTTAAGATCCTTAGCTTCCCATGGATACCATTCCAAGGACCTGTTAGTTCCTGGTGCCAGATTGACCGGATATGCTTGGGGAAGTGAATCCTTTGTCCTAGAGTCTGGGCTCTTGAGTGGCCCTTCCTTTCCAGAGGGGGTCTCCGAGTAGGTTAATTCCCCGGCCCTTGGCCCCTTCATGGAATGTTGGTAGGGGTCTGGGTCTTGCAAGTCCCTCTCACAGATCTCGTAGGGCACTGTACCTCCAATCCAATTGGGGGAATAGGGAGGGGGCCTAGGACTGTCAGTATAAGCTGGGTAAGAGGGGGTAATTTTTATCCTCGTTTTGATTTCCACTGTGCACTTTTCAGTGCATTCTCGATCGGATTTGACCCTTTCCTTTTCCTTCTCACTTCCAAACTCCTCCTGTACTCCTTCTAGGCCTAATGTTACCTCTTCCTCCTTCTTCTGTGATATAGCATTACCCATATTTAGGGTTTCCTTACCCCGAGAGACTGCTTAGCATCGGCAGGTACCTTTTCCTTTCGAGCCCCACGTTGGGGGCCAGATGTTTGGTCTTCTTCCTCCCCACAAAAGACAGTCGGGGTCCGAGAAAGGTAAGTGCGGCTCTCGCCCATTCTCCAGCCTCCCTCAGACCGGGAGACAGACACAGCGGGGAGCCAAATCAAGCAGGTAGAAAACTAGTTTATTAACAGAGAGCAGCCCTTTTTAAAGCCAAAAAGGGCAGGTGGCATGGCAAGGGAGGAAGAGGAACCAGTCACTGTCAAGGTCACACCCTATCATCCACCTGAGCTGTCACGGGCTGGTTAGGCATTGATCAGAAGATCAATTGGGCTCTGCCCACTCTACTCTCTCCCAGCGCCATCTTTGCTGCGCATGTGCTCGATAGTAAATTAGGTTCTGCCCACTGAACCCCCTCTCAGCGCCATCTTTGCTGCCCATGTGCTCCACAGATAGCATCAGGCCTTGGACCCAGGGAAAAATCCCCATAGGTGAAAGTGTCAACCCTCAGGGTTAAGAGACTACCTCGAGTGTTTGTCTCTGGAGGACCAA
The DNA here is from genome assembly GCF_024711535.1 of Dipodomys merriami. Classification (NCBI taxonomy): domain Eukaryota; kingdom Metazoa; phylum Chordata; class Mammalia; order Rodentia; family Heteromyidae; genus Dipodomys; species Dipodomys merriami. Next base: position 14,036 of record NW_027204165.1, on the reverse strand, counting down.
CATTTACAAAAGTCATTTAGGTTTCTCTAAGGATGTGTCTGGGAAAGCTTGCCAGCCAGTTTTGGGGACCCCATCTGGAGGTCATTTGTGGCTTCTGGGAATTCCTTGAGAGGTCATGTAGGGCTTCCTTGGGAAGCCATCTGGAACCTCATCAAGAGTACATCTGCGACTTCCCTGAGAAGCCATCTGAAACCTACCCTGGAGGTCATCTGGGGCCTTCTCCAGGGGCCATCTTGGACTTTATCCAGAAGTCATCTGGGGCTTCCTCAGGAGGCAACCTGAGACCTCTTCAAAAGTAGTATTTGGGGCTTCCTTAAGAAGCAATCTAGCACGACCTCTTTAGGTCATCTGGAACTTCTTTGGGAGGTCAGCTTGGGTTACCTTGATGAGAAATGTACGACCATCTTCAGACATCATCTGGGACTTCCTTGAGAAGCCATATAGGACCTTCTCTGGAGGTCATCTGTGACTTTCTCAAGAGGGTTATCTGGACCCTCCTCTGGGGTTCATATATGGCCTCTTTGATTGTCCATCTGGGAGCTATTCGGGAGGTAATCTCAGCCTCATTGAGAGGACATCTGGGACCTCCTTTGGAAGTCATCTGACACTTCCTTAGGGAGACATTTGGAACCTCCATGAAAGATTATCTAGGGCCTCCTAGAAAGGACATATGTGACATTCTCCAGAGGTCACCTGTGGCCTCCTCAAGAGGCAATCTGGGACATTATCTCTGTCATCTGAGACCTCCTGTAGAGGTCAACATTGAGAGGTATGGGACATGTAAGTTAAGTGTCTGTGGCTCTTGGTCTGTTTGTGTATTCTGATAGTTCTATCTGTGTCCTATATGCACCTTTGTTAACTCTTTTTCTCAGGATGGGAGAACAAGACCTAAAGTTTCTATATCCAAAAAATATTCTCCCCAAGACTTATGGAGTCCCTCAGAGGAAGATTCATTGATGTATTCTCTCTCCTATTCTTTGCCATCAACACCTGTAATGTTAAGTCCTCCCATACCAAAAGTGTACCAGTCTGAGGTGGTACAATGTGGTATGTTACCATTATTACCCTTGAGACAGGAACATGAAGGAGATGGGGTGCAGGCCCCCTTTTTAATATATGATCCCTTTACGAATAGTGACTTGTGTAACTAGAAATAGCAAACTCCATCCTTTTCAGAAAAAAAACAGGGGCTCATTATTTCATTAGAGACAGTAATTTTCACACATAAGCACATCCGGGATGAGTATCAGCAAATTTACAGGTGCTTTTCACCTGGTAGAAAAGGGAGTGAATCCTGCTCGGTGACTTGAAAGTAGTCCTTGGACCAGACAGTAGCCACACTATTAACCAGACCATTTGGAGCAAGTCTTTCAACAGACTTACCCAAGCTGAGACTAACAGTGATCAAGGTACGGAAGTGCTTACCTATTACTGCTAGGTTTGATTAGCAGGGATACCTCAGTGGCTAGAAGGTCAAGTCATCAATCTAAGGTGAGTGAGATGGTATAGTTGCCCAGTGAGTACACTAATGCTTTACTGGAACTTCTCCCAGAAGCCTATAGGACATATAGACCTATAGATCTTGAAGCTCTGGAGAATCAAAGAGCCCTAAATATGGCCTTTGTTACCCAGTCAGCCCCAGATATTAGAAAAAAGCTTCAAAAGTTAGAAGGTATTGAGGGAAAGGTATATTCTAAGTTGGAAGTAGTTGCCCAGTAGGCGTTTGATAACAGAGATACCCTGGATAAAAAAGACTCTAAGAAAGGGGGTTGAGTTTTGATAGGAGCACCACAATAGAGATCAAGAGACACTTGGCAAAAACAGTACAATACATCTGCAAATGGCAGTAGGGAACCTCTAGGACTAGATCAATGTGCTTAATGAAAGCAAGATGGACATTGGGAAAAGGAATGTCCAAGGAGGAGAAAGATAGGAAATAGCAGGTTATGTAATCACATTAAACACCTGGAAAATGTGTTCATATCTCTGGAGTAACATGGAAAGGAGCTTGGGGCTCTGAATTCCAACTATGTTCAATTTAAAAAGCAGCCCTCTGCACTTACGAAGAAATGTGGCAAAGAAAAATTCACACACTTCTATCTCAAAACCCAGACTTATAAAAGACTGAATCTCCATTATGTGCCAGTCAAAAACAACCAAGAGGTTAAAAGCACCTAGAACAGCACATTGGAGACAACAGAGACAATTATTTGACGTGAAGAAAAGATTTGAAGATATAAACTTGTAAGAGTCAAAAAAGAGAAGAATAGCTTCCTCACGCTCATGATATTCCTGTAGAAACCTTTGGATTGCCTCCTCTCTCTCCCTCTCACACTCATACAGAGTCCTTTGTAAGTTTTCAATCTTTTCCTGCATTGACCTCCTGTTTGCCTCCTCTCTCTCCCTATCACGCTCATACAGAGTTCTTTGTATGTTTTCAATCTTTTCATTTATTATGTTTGCCAGCTGTGTTTGTAGAGCTATTTGGGAACTCTCCTCTGGATTATCCATTATCTATTCTGTGCCCTGATTATCATGAGTGGGAGTGGAGATACCCGGACTTACCATTTTTCTTGTGGTTTTACGGCTTACTCTGCCCATTTGGGATGAAAGTAACACCAGTTTTGTGCTAGAACACTAACTTAAGGCAAGCATCAACCAAAGTCTGAATTTGCACAGTCCATACTCTGCAGATACAATCTAGTTCAACAGATACCTCTATTCAACATCAAACAACTATATATTAATGTGCTATGAAACGCAGAGAAGAATTTGGAAAACCAGAAATTATTAGGGTTAGGGAGAGATGTGCATAAAAAGTAGGAATAGAGTGATGTAGGAAGGTACAGGGAGAATTAACTTAACTAAGTCCTAGTCTCAAAGCAGGAAATAGGTTGTATAGGACGAAAGTAGAGAGAGAGAAAATAAGAAGAAAGAGAAAGGAAAAAAAGAGACCAGAACAAATAGAAAAATAAAAATTAATAATATGCAGATTCGATAAGAAACTATTCAAAGAACGTGAATATAATGAGAGAAGGGGAGGGATATAAAGGAGATGTGAAAGTTTTTAAAATAAAAATACTTAAAATATTATATAGGTATAAAGAGGTAGTACTGCTATTAAGGAATTTGAGTCTCAGAGGTTTTGAATTGAGTAATAAATTTGTGGATTAAGTGTGTACACAATGGGGGATAGGGTCTAATAGTCAACTATGGGTTTATCTGAGGATGTGCAGAACAACAATTAAGTCCCATAAAGAAGAAGAAAAGAGAGGAAGTGGTGAGAAGGACAAGGAAGAAAGAAAAAAAGATCAGAAGTTCAGTCGAGCAAAGCAAAAAGCCAAAAGAAAATTTTTTTAAAAAGAAAAAAAAAGAAAGAAAAACGCACACACACATGTATCCCTAAAATAGACATTATAATAGGGGAAAAAAAGTTACTAGAAAACAATTTTTTTAAAAAAGGTAAAAATTAAAAAAAGTTTTAGAAAAGAAAAAAAAATTTTGTGAAAGGTTTAAAAAGAAGAAGAAGAGGGGAAAAAAAGTTCTTTGATTTTTTTTGGGAGAGTTGTGAAAAATCCTGTATCTCCCTTGTGTCTGTCATCAGCCTCTGATTGGAGTCTCTGGTCTGCTTGTGGTCCTGTGGCTTGGTTGGTTTCTTAAGTCAGTTTGTTTGGAAAGGCAGAAAAATGCTCTGTTTACCCAGGATTTTGCAATCCTTCTCCCAAGTTAGTTCAATGGAAGGGGGGTGTGCTTTGAGTATCACAAAAGACGGAGATGGCTTTTCCTTCATGTTTGGAGATGCTCTGATGAGGCTAGGTTCTGGGTAGAGTTGAGGCCTTTCAGCAAACAGTAGCTTTTGCTGGGGACTAGTTTGTGAGAAACTCACAGAACCCAGACTGGAGCCACCCACAGGGTTTCTGTGTACTGATGTCGAGGCTGCTAAAGGGAGGGGCAGCATGTGGCTCTGATTAACCGGTAAAAAATGCCACTCCTAGGCCTGGCGCCCGAACTGGGTGACTTTTCCCTGGGTGGAGCTGAGTCTGGCAGGTCACGCCATTAAGTTCTTGTGACCTGCTAAATGACTCTAGTTTTATTCCAAGTCCTGAGTTGGAGCTAGCAGTTCCGCCAAGCTTTGTCGGTGAGCAGCTTGAGAATACTCAAAGAGAAAAGCAAGAGAAAAGGTGAATAGCATGAGCAGCTGGAGAATGCTCAAAGACAAAGGCAGGAATGGCGTGAACAGGATGAGAACACTCAATGAGAACTACAAGAATGGCATGAACGGGAGGAAGCTAAGCAACTTGTAATACAGGAATTGAGAGAGCAGGATGAGAATACACAAAGATCCCTAAATTCATTCATGGGATCCATTAACAAAGAGCTGAAGGAAGTTAGGGAGAACACAAAGGGAATGCTGAATGGAACCAAACAGAAGGAATGGGAGTCCAAAAAAACCATAACCAATCAACTAAGTGATTTGAGAATAAACACTGAACACCAAATTAAGGAAGTAAAGAAGTTCATACAAGATCTAAAACAAAGCTTCAACAAAGAATTTGAAGCCATCAAAGCTGACCAATTAGAAGGAAAAGAAATAAAAAACAAAGTAGAAAGTCTTGACAGCAGGTTAGATCATGCAGAAGATCGAATCTCAGGGATTGAAGACAGCCTCAATATTATAGAGAAAGAACATACAACCATCCAAGAGAAGTCCAAGAAAAATGATAGATCTATCCAACACTTGGAAGACTCCATCAGAAGGCCTAATCTAAGGATAATGGGTGTAGAGGAGCACCTAGAAACAGAAGTTAATGGTCTAGCAAATTTGGTTAACAGGAAACTAGCAGAGAACTTCCCAAACATGCAAAAACATAGGCCTATTCAGATAAAAGAAGCTTTTAGAACCCCAAATAGACCTCACAGCTAAGAAAAGTCCAGGACAAGATGGTTTTACAGCGGAATTCTACAAGGCATTTAAAGCAGAGCTGACACAATTACTCCTCCAACTCTTCAATGAAATTGACAGAAAAAGTTCACGACCGAACACATTCTATGAAGCCATCATAACCCACATCCCAAAACCAGTCAGAAACTCATCAATGAAAGAGAACTATAGACCCATTTCTTTGATGAACATTGATGCAAAACTTCTCAACAAAAATTTGGCCAATCAACTTCAACAATTCATCCAAAAAAATCAGACACCATTATCAATCAGGTTTCATTTCAGGGATTCAATGCTGGTCCAACATACGCAAATCAATGACTATTATTCATCACATCAACAGGAGCAAGGATAAGAACCACATGGTTATCTCAATAGATGTAGAAATAGCATTCGACAAGATCCAACACCCTTTATGATGAAGGTTTGGAAAAATTAGGAATCCATGGAACATTTCTCAATACAATAAAGGCTGTATATGACAAACCTACAGCCAGCATTATACTTAATGGTGAAAAACTAAAGCCATTTCCTCTTAACTCAGGAACAAGACAAGGATGCCCACTCTCTCGACTTCTCTTATATCTATTATTAGAATGCTTAGCTACAGCAATAAGACAGATGCAAACATAAAGGGGATCCAAATAGGGAAAGAAGAAATAAAACTCTCCGTCTTTGCAGATGACATGATCTTGTATTTAAAGAATCCCATAGACTCCACTCCCAAATTACTCAAGCTGATTCAAAACTTTGGCAAAATTACAGGGTATAATATAAACACCCAAAAATCAATGGCTTTTCTGTATGCCAACAATGAGAAAAGTTTGGCTGAAATTAGGAAAATAACTCCATTTGTAATAGCCCCTCAAAAAATAAAATACCTAGGAATTTACAACCAAAGAAGTGAAAGACCTCTGTGATGAAAACTTTAAAATCTTGAAAAAGGAAATCAAAACAGAACTTAGAAAATGGCAAAACCTCCCATGCACCTGGATTGGAAGATTAACATCGTGAAAATGGCAATACTTCCCAAGGCTATCTACAAATTCAATGCAATACCTATCAAAACTCCAACCTCATTCTGCAAGGAAATAGAACAGGAAATCCAAAAATTCATATGGAACAATGAAAGACCCCAATAGCAAAAACGCTCGTCAACGGAAAGAACACTGCTGGTGGAATATCAATACCAAATTTCATACTCTACTATAAAGCCATAGTAATGAAAACAGGTTGGTACTGGCACAAGAACCGACCTAAGGACCAATGGAATAGAATTGAAAACCCAGAAATGAACCTACAGACCTATAGCCAACTAATCTTCGATAAGGGAGCTAAAATAATAGAATGGAAGAAAGAAAGCCTCTTCAATAAATGGTGCTGGGAAAATTGGTTAACTAATTGTAGAAAACTAAAACTAGATCCTTCTATATCACCCTGCACCAGAATCCACTCCAAATTGATCAAAGACCTCGCAGTCAAAGCAGACATTCTGAAAATATTACAGGATGGAATAGGAGAAACCCTAGGCCTCCTTGGCTCAGGCCGAAATTTTTTTAATAGAGTCCCGAAAACACAACAAATCGAAGGTTGGAAAAATGGGATTGCATGAAGTTGCAGAGCTTCTGCATGGCAAAGGACATAGCTAGTAAGATCAATAGAAAGCCCACCGATTGGGAGAAGATCTTTACTAGCCATACAACGGACAAGGGTCTCATATCTAAAATATACTTCGAACTCAAAAAATTAAATCCCCCAACAACAAATCCTCAAAGAAACAACTGCCCAATAAATAAGTGGGCTAAAGCCTTGAAGAGAAACTTCTCTGAAGAAGAACGAAGGATGGCCAATAGATACATGAAGAAATGCTCAACCTCCCTAGCCATAAAAGAAATGCAAATCAAAACAACATTGAGATAACCCCTCATTCCAGTTAGAATGGCAAAAATCAACAACTCTCTTAACAACAGATGCTGGAGGGAATTTGGACAGAAGGGAACCTTACTTCATTGTTGGTGGGAGTATAAAACTTGTTCAACCACTTTGGAAAGCCGTATGGAGGTTCCTGAAAAGACTTCACATAGACCTGCCCTATGACCCAGCAATCCAACTTTTGGTCATTTTCCCAAATGTTTACAAACAAGACCACACAAAAGCTACCAGCACAACTATATTTATTTCAGCATTATTTACCATAGCTTAGATATGGAACCAACCCAGATGCCCCTCATTACATGAATGGATCAAGAAAATATGGTATATATACACAATGGAATTCTATGCCTCCATCAGAAAGAATGACATTGCCCCATTTGTTAGGAAATGGAAAGGCTTGGAAAAAATTATATTAAGTGAAGTAAGCCAGGCCCAAAGAAACATAGGTCCCATTGTTTCCCTTTTTTGCAATATCTAGTATATGTATGAGTCAAGCAGGAAAGATCAGATAATATGATGTTAAGAAAATGAACCCTTAGATATGTATTTTAATGTTTTTTTCTTTCATGCATATTTGTTTCTTACTCCTTTACAAGAGTATTTCTTTGTAGCTTTGTATGTCCCTCTCCCACTGTATAACCCCTGCTTTCACTATATATGATATCGTTATAATTTGTGGAGGAGATGGGAAAAAACAAGTCATTTAAGGATACAGGTAGACCTGATGCAAGTTGTTATGTCAAAAACGAACTTTACAACTGTGGTGCGGGGATGGGGATGGGGTGGCGGGGGGAGGCTGTGAAGGGTTGTGTAGTCTAAACAAAGAGGAAGCTGCAGCGCTTGATAACAAATGTACTCATTATCTTGCCATTGTGGTTGTAACCCCTCTGTAAAGTATGTTCACAATAAATAAATAAATAAATAAATAAATAAATAAATAAATAAATAAATAAATAAATATGAGAAAAAAAAGAGAAGAAAATTGTCAAAAGGAACCTAGAAAACAGTTAGAATCAAATGAAATTCGAGCATATTAGCCTGGATGATTATGACGCAAATTAGGGGACCATAGACCGACAGAAGCACAAGACAGAAATACTGCCATTGTTGCTAACCACAAATGAGCCCAAGCAGAGATCCTGATGCTGCATTTAGAAATGTGGACATAAAAATGAGCTGGACCTGATATAAGAATGTATTAGGCTGAATTACATGTTGATTATAAGCTTTGAAAGTTGTCTCCAGAAATTCAAATCAACAGAGAGAGAAGGAAAGAGTAGTTAGCAGAGAAGATGGGGAACTGCTGTCATAGATGAGGCCAAGGAAAGTGAACAGGAAACTATCAGACTCAAGAAAGAGATTATTACTCTTCAGAAAGAGTTGAAGGGCCACATGCTCTGATTGAGAATGCTGAGGAAAGGGAAAGAACATTAGGAAAAAAATAGAAGGGCTAAAAAAAACATTTGAAATATCTGTCACAAAATACTCTGAAGTGGAAAACTAGAAAGAGAAACTACTAGAGTAAAATCCCCGAAAGACTTCTGAGATCTTCACCATAAATGTAATGCAGAATCGTCATGTCCCAATGGAACAGTTGGAGGTGGGAAAAAAATACCTTGCAATATGACCTTTGTGAACTTAAGGGAGGAGCTGAAGAGCAAGCAAAAGTGTTATGAGAAGGAGCAGCACTTGGCCAGTCAAAGGATCTTTCCTGTGACCCTGCCAAAACAGTTACAGTTTATGGCAAACATTGAGAAGGAGAGAGGGATTTTGAAAGCAAGTTTGAGAGAAAAGGAGGAGAATAAAGGGGAAGAAGTCTCCAAGGTTCAGAGTACTGTACAAGAGTTGAAGAAACTAGAGACCTTAAGATACAGGGAAACATCTCAGCTGATCAGGTGGCTTGGGAGATCACTCTAAAACCAGTGGGATCTCTAGAGCTACTAGTCATTAAAATTAAACGAAGAAGCAAAAACAGTTGTAATAAGTGTGCAAATGTTGACAATGACCTTATCAAAAAAGCATACAGTCTCAAGCTTTCTGTCAGTTTACGTGTAGATATTTGCACCCTGGTAAATTGCCTGAGGCCACTACTTAAAACTGTTCTGAAAACCAGTGGGTCCTTAGCGTGACAATACATTGTAAGGTGTGTAGGTAATTTCCAACAGGTAAATGCTGAAAAGCTGGAACCTATGGAAAGAATTCATATGTGAGGAACCTCAGATGGTGAATTTGGGAAAGTGGACTTCACAGAGGTAAAGCCTGGAAAATATAGGTATTGCTATCTATTAGTAATAGTGGACACTTTTTCAGGCTGTGCTGAGGCATGTAATAATTCCTTGATTTGGCTTACCCTTAGCTGTGGGGTCCAAAGATGGCTCTGCATTCATGGTCCAAGTTCTCAATTATTAACTAACACTCTAGGAATAAATTGGAAGTTACAATCCATTTATACAACTCAGAGTTCAAGGGATTAGAAAGAATGTCTATGCCCTCAAAGGGAACTAACTAAATTAAATACAGAGACTGTCCATGGCTAGGTTAGCCTCCTCCACTTTGCTTATCTTCAAGCAAGATGTAGCCCTTATGTTAAAGGATTTAATCCCTTTGAAATATTTTAGGGTAGACCACCCCCTTTGGTTCCTAAATTTCGGAAGGCTATGTTAACAGAAATGTCTAACTACAATCTGCAGTCTTTACAACATATTCTTTTATGGACCTATCCTTTTGGTAACCAAGGCCCACCAGCCACATAAGAAAAACTCCACCTGAAGGGGTGGGGCCAAGATGGCAATGGAACAGCAGGGAAACACCACAGATCTCCCCAACGAAATACAGAGTTTGGATTTCAATGCTCTGTTTCTGAAAGTGACCCACAAAATGCGATTACTCAGAGAGATACAGAAAGTGAAAAAAGAAAAGGGAAAAACCTGCACAGACAGTAAAGTGGGAAGAACCTTTCCCCACCCCTTGTTGGTGATGGGGCTCCCGCTGAGCAGCTTAAGTGGTGGAATTTTGTGCCAGGTTGCTTAAGTGGCCTGGCTCTGGACCCTCCGAGGACCACACACCCACAAGAATCCCAAGGCTCACAGAAGACTCCAGTGCCAACCCAGAAAATACAAACTGAAATCTCAGAAGACAGAATCAGCATGAAGATTCCCCTCAACCTCCCTGGCATGGCACGTCTGCCTGGCTGGTGCAAGCAGACCAACCCAGTCAGACCAACCCAGCAGCTGTGGCACCTCTGTCCTGCTGGTGTAAACAGCCTAGCCTAACCTGGAACAGCAGCAGCAGCTGGCAATACTGGCAAACCACCCAGCTTCTGTGCACAATGACTCTTGGCACTACCCCACAGCCCATACCAGCCCGGAGTGGCAGTGATAACTGTGGCAGGGACAGCTGCAGTGAACAACTCCAGACCCATGCCAGTTTGTACCTCTCCATACTGGCCCACATAAGCAGCCTAGCCCAGCCTGAGGCAGCAGCACTGGTTAACCCCTGACTCGTGGTAGGGTGGAGCGCCTCTCCATACCGGCTTGCATAAGCATCCCAGCCCAGCCCATGGTGGCAAGGGTGGTGAACAACCCCAGACATGACGCAGGGTATGGTGCTGAGCAACCCCAGAAAAGCCTCATGAACTTTCCTACCTGGTCTGGCTTTGAACCTGAATACACATATCTGAGCCTCCTGAGTAGTTACAATTACAGTCATTTATACCAGCAGGGTCTAACTCTTGCCAACCCCTTCACTTTTTCTACAATAGATCATTTCTTAGTTCATACAGGAATTTAAGCAAATACAAGAGGATCGACATAATACCCTGTATTCTATCTAATCATAGTGGAATCAAACTAATTCTCAATAACAAGACATAAAGTAGAAAAAAAATTAAACCATGGAAATTAAACTGCACTAAGTTGAACAATACTTGGGTCACAAAAGAAGTTAAAGAAGAAATTAAAAAGTTCTTACAATTCAGTGAAAATGAAGAAACATCACAAAGAAACCTATGAGACCCAGAAAAAGCAGTCCTGAGGGACAAATGTATTGCTCTCTGTGCACCAATCAAGAAAACAGAGACCAAGTAAACAATCTTATGATACAACTAAAACTGCTACAGAAACAAGAAAAAAATTGAACCTCAAGTTGGTAGACAGAAAGAGATAACCAAAATAAGAGCTGAAATTAATGAGATAGAGATTGAGAAAATTATAAATAAAATTAATAAAACAAAAAACTGTTTCTAAGAGAAAATCAATAAAACTGACAGAACACTGGCAAGAGTAACTAACAAAATAAGAGAGGAGACCCAAATCGATATTATCAGAGATATCACAGGAAAAATTACAACAAATATCCAAGACAATCATAAGGAAATAATTCCAGACTCTACTCACAAAGGAAGGAAAACCTAGCAGAGGTGGATGAATTTCTACAGAAATACAAATTGCTATTCCCCCTTTCCTTTTTAGCCCTGATTCTCCACCATGTATGGTGGGGGCAGCAGTTCGGTAAATAAACTTCTTTTCCTGCCTTCATAGTGTGTGGAATTCTCTTCATAGGCCAACTAATGAAACTTAACTATTTAATATTATATTTGATGCTGTGACTCAGATGGTGTTTTTGAGGTGGAAATGTTAGCATTTCCTAACCACCCCTTTTCTGTGAACTAAACTACCTTGAGACACCACGAGAGACTTTTCACCAATACCATTGCTGGCCTTCATTTCCACGTCCACACCACTTCTCTTCTCTGGTGAGTGAAACTACTCTATACGGCTCTCTGTTGCTCAATCTCTGTTCAGATGTGGCAACATGCCAGGGAGCTCCTATGGCCATTAGCGGAAAGGCTGGTCACCTCTGAATCCGAGGATGCTTGGTTATGGGGTCTTGGCCATTTCTCTCTAGAGCTCTGGGGAAGCAGGGACATCGCTTCTGCCTGATCAGCTCTCCTTCACTCACCAGACTTACTCTCCTACACATTTAACGGGGAGCTACGAGTCATTCCCAAGCCATGAAACCCCTCTAAAATGCCTCCTGCGTTCCCTGGATAGCCAGAGCACCTAATTTTTTTATGCTTTTCTCAGATTTAGACAATTTTTGCCTCTGCAATGGTAAATGGTCAACAGTCTCTTCACTTTCAGGATCTCTTTGCTCTCTGTTAATCATGTCCAACTTTCTATATCTCTCCCTTTCTTTTCTACAACTATTTGTATTGTGCCATGAAGCGTACGACATGGGCTGGGTCCAGGGGACCCATTCTAGGTTCCCTCTAAAACGCTAGCAAAACTAGGCTTGATTTTTTTGTTCAGTTTTTCTTTGCATTTTTTTAGAAATTTGTCATCTTGAGTTCGCCATCTTGGCCAAATGGTGGGTGAAGGATTTGGCCCACTCCAATCCTTACCCTTCCACCAAGCTTTCTTCTCCTCCATCCATCTATTCAAATGTGCCTTGCTAACAAGTTGCTCTTTTCACAGACTCTGGTAACTGAGGCCCAACCATCTGATGTGCTTTGTTAGCAAAGATGTCTAAACATTGTTGTAGAAAATTTTAGGATTTGAGTTTTGTCTGTTTTGTTTTGTGTTGTTTAGGCTAGTACTGACTACGTGATTCTAAAATATTGGGCACATCTGTGTTAAGATTCTCCCATCTAACAAGTTTTGTCATTGCAGAATATTTGGTCAATTCTTGATAAGGACCAGGTAAGCTCTACTTATTCTATTTGATCTCCTTGTTTCTTTAATTGGAAATAACTAAGGGTTTTCGTGACAAAAGTTGCAATTCAAATCCAGCCCGGGCTAAAATTCCCTAAGACTCTATCTCCCAACTAACCTGCAAAGAACCAGGCTGGAAGCTTGGCTCGATCCTCTTATCTCCAACCAGAAAACACTGCAAGAGTTTCTATAACTCAAAGTGGTAGACTGCTAGACTTGAGCAGAAGTGCTCAGGGACAGTGCTCAGGAATTTAGTTCAAACCTCCTTGAATACCACCTAGGACAAACAATCCCACCAACGACACTTAGGATTTGGTAAGAAGGAATCAAGGATTTGATTGGACATGAAAAACAGTGGGGGATACATAAAGCAGCATGGTCCTATTAATGAGCAGGGCCCACTAATCAATGTTGCCCCATGACCTGGCCCACTGGAGTGCATGGGGCATGCCACACAAGTGAGCAGGGCATTCTGCTGGAGGGGGTAGGATGTAATCCTCACATGATGAGCTGTGAAGAATTGATTGGGGAACAGGCAGTTTGTGAAGTGATGGTTGAAAACTCTTAGGTAGGAAACCCACTGGAGTGATGGAGGGGTTTAACCTATATATAGGCTGCATGGTCAGAGCAATGGAATTGGAGAAAATCAGGGGAAGACCTGCAACGAAGGAAATGGTGAGACAGCAGGAGGGGAAAGACCTGGGAGAAGAGGAATTTGAGGGCGAGCAGGAGGGGAAGGAAGCCAATTGGCCACAAGGTCAGAGAAGTGTAGTGGAGAGGCCTAAAGAGAAGAAGGAAGTGATGGAAGGGAAAAAGGGAAATGAAGGAAAGGTCTATAAAGAAGGAAGGAATAAGGGAAAAGGCAAAAGCCTTACCAATTGAAATTTGGAGCGTGGAGATGGTAATTTGGGGGGTTGGTGTTTTATAAACCAATTAACTATGCCTATTGGACGTCTGAGGTTTGGTGGTTGGGGTTGGGCTGTCACTGAGTGTACAGCACAGGACAAGATAAATGAAGGCCCAGTTCTAGTGTAAATAAAATTATCTTCAATGTGCCTCATTGGATTGCCTTGTGTTTCATGCATTATAAGTGTACAAGTTCACATGTCAATAGTCTCAAAGGCCACGATTTTTGTAAAATGTTATGAGGTCAAAATAGGTTTGAAAAACCCAGTGGAACAATGATATCACAATGGCAATATGATGTCACAATATTGAGTGATAATAATATTTTGATGTTATACTTAGTTGATGATGCCATAATGGTGATAAGGTCACAATAGGTTTACGAAATTATAATAAGTAACATTAGTTTTTTTTATTGTGAAATTACTGTACAGAGGGGTTACAATCACATGGGCAATATAATGTGTACATATCAAGCATTATAGCCTCCTCCTGTGTTTCCTCTTCCCATCCCTTCCCATACATACCTGGCAAGGGAAATA
>NW_027204164.1:0-38263 GCF_024711535.1 Dipodomys merriami | reverse complement strand
ATTTTGAAAATATTGTACAGAGGGGTTACAATTACATGAGCAAGGTAATGAGTACATTTCTTATCAAGCATTGTTGCCTCCTACTTAATTTCCCCTTACCATCCCTGCCCTCCCAGCTCCTCCCTGACCCCAACTCCCGCCAAAGTTGCAAAGTTCGTTTTCTGACATAACGTCTTGTACATCTCATTGTTGCAGTGGGTCCACCTGTATCCCTATTTAAACAATTTGTTTTTTCCCTTCTCCTCCCCAAATTATACCAACATCAAATACAGTGAAAACAGGGGTTATACCGTGGGGGAGGGAAATGCAAACCAACAAAAAGGGGAGGGACATGCAAAGCAACAAAAAACATCTTATAAATATGTTAGAAACAATAGCAAGAAAGAAAAACAATTTGAGTCCTTAGCTTGGGTTCATTTCACCTAACATCAACTCTTTTTCCTCTACTTTCTCTAAATTGCTTTAGAATTTCAAGAATTGATTTATATCATTAAAATACACTTTAAATGTGTATCATGATGCATTGGATGTGTGGAGTTCTGTTTCACGAAAATATAGATTTACAATTGTTTGCTTATCCATGGTTGTATTTTTTTAAACATATTCTTGTTTAATACCTTTAAAATATTATACATACAAAATTATAGATGTATACTTTGTATGATACCAATAGATTCTACATCTCTTGATATTAAGTAAATATTCAATGTCCAATATTTTAATTGTATAAGAAATGCATTGTTCATTATTTAATGGACTAAATTTTCGGATTCTGTTCAAGATTTGACTATTTAAAACACATGGTCACCTAATGGCAGGTCTTCCTACCATCATCTATTGCTCATTGTGCATTTCCTCTGACAGTATCATTTATAATAAGTGAGTGATTGTGGGCTAACAATGGACTTCTATTGCTTTACTATTTTGTCGGTTGTGGGACTGGAACTCTGGGCCTGGGTACTCTCCATGAACTTTTCAGATCATGGCTAGCATTCTACTACTTGAGCCACAGTGCCACTTTGGTTTTTTGGTGGTTTATTGGAGATTAGATTTTCCGGAATTTTCCTGTGTGTGCTGGCTTTGAACCGCAATCCTCAGATCTTAGCCTCCTGAGTAGCCAGTTTTGCCAGCAGCACCTGGCTGTTTTGAATTGGAATTGGCAATTGAATTGAAAATATAACTATGTATTGAATTGGAAATATAACTATATTGGCAAAAATCTTTATATTTCTTTTCCTTTGAAATGGAATATTACCTAGCAAATATTTCTATATCATTAGTAATTGTATAAAAAGATGGTTAATATACTTCAGTTTCTATTGAAGTTCAGGTTTGTCTTCTCTGGATTTTAATAATTGCATCAATAGATTGGATTAATGTTGCTATGTAAAACATTAATTACTCATTCAGTAGCAAACAATTCTCATCCAAAAATGAATTCCCCACATGAATTCCACTATGCAAAATTCAGAGTACATTTTGTCAATCAGGAAAAGAGCAGATTATCAAATCTGAGTTAGAAAAAAGAGACTAGCGATGATGATTAAGACATTCTGTCAATATTGTGCAAATATTATAGTCAATTGTAGAGAAGACATTGGTGTTGATATTGGTGATAGCAAGGCAATGAAAGAAGATATTCAAATGCTTGCTACCCACTTAAATGAGGGGTAATGAGATGAACAGAGCATTCAAATTGGTAGCAAGTATCCCAGGGAAGTACATATTAAATATACACATAATAATTTATGCATGTATAGTTAGTATTCACTAGTGGGGCAGAGGTTTGGGTGGCATGAGTTCCTAAGAGCTCCACAGAATGATGTCTTCAGGCATTTGCTCTATTTAACTTCAGGTTAGGCACAAAAAGAGTATATACTGTTACTATCATAGTACAATGGTGTCACCTAGTTTGACTATTCAGTTTCTCCAGGAAAGATACAGAAATCCATCCTTTCATGGACACACACACACACACACACACACACACACACACACACACACACACACAATAGGAACACAAATGTGCACACTCACATACACACAAATGTAAGGGAACTAAAAACTAGTCATTTTTTTAGAGGCAGAGAATTAAGATCAAATGATATATATATACAATTCAGGCTGATAATAGAACTATAATTTTTCATGTGCACTAGTGGCTCACATGTAATCCTAGCTGTTCAGGAAGCTGAGATCTAAGAATCATGGTTCAAAGCCAGCCCTGGCAGGATATCCATGAGACACTTACCTACAATAGACCAATAGAGAATCAGAAGTGGAGCTGTTTCTGAAGGTGGTAGAGTGCTAGCCTTGACCAAAAAAGAGCACAGGACAGTGTATCTGTCCTGAGTTAAAGACTCACCACAGAGAAGCAGTGTGTTTCTTCAGCTTAAATCTCTTTAAATAATCATAGATAAATCTAATGTGTCTTGAACTGCTGAATGCAGAGAGAAAACAAATTTGAAAATACCAAGAAGGTTTGGTAGTATATTTATTAGACACTAAAAACAACAAAATATATACCAAAGGATAGTGGTGCTGGAGGTTTGCCCTGGCTTTGAGCTGCACAACTTCTGATATTATTGCTTATAGATCCTTAATCTACTTGCTTGTTATTAGTTGATGTCAAAGAAAAACTCTGTTAGGACCACTGAATAACTACAACTCTGTTAGCCAAGGTGTGTTGTCACATTGGTTGCTTCTCATCCATTATTTTAGATTCAAAGTATTTCAATTCAATGAAAAGTATTTCCTATCAGATCAGTATCACATACTTCAGAACCAGGAATTTTAAGCCAGGCACACAGTTGTTAAGAGAACTTGTACCTCTGTACAAAATCTGCTGTTCAAATGAAGACTACAACACATAAATATGTTTCATAGAGGATGGTTGGTGAAAGTGAATGGTACCATTATGGATTAGCCACTTATTCTTCAAGCAAAGAGATCAATGATGTCTACATTTAAGTTGTGTTACCCAATTTTGAAGAAAAACACAACAGAAGTTTTATTGACAAAATAAAAATACCAAGAAGCAATGAAAAGTTGAATTAATGCCACAGCAGATAATTCATGAGGACTGAAAGTAAAAAGTGACACAGGATAAGACATCTTTCCTGGCATAAATCATTAATGCCTTAAAATGGAAGAACACCTCTGGGCACCAGTATATCATGCCTACTACTTATTAGGTCGAGATCTGAGGATCATAGCTCAAAGTTAGCTTGGGCAAGAAATCCCATGAGATTCTGCCCTCCAGTTAACCCACACACACAAAAAAAGAGCCAGAAGTGCTGTTGTGGCTCAGGTGTTAAAACACTAGACTTGGGGCTGGGAAGGTGGCTCAGTGGTAGAGTGCTTGCCTTGCATGCCTGAGGCCCTGGGTTCGATTCCTCAGCACCACATTAAGCAAAAAGAAAAAAGCCGGAAGTGGCGCTGTGGCTCAAGTGGTAGAGCGCTAGCCTTGAGCTGAAGAGCTGAGGGACAGCGCCCAGGCCCAGAGTTCAGGCCCCACGACCGGACCAAAAAAAAAAAAAAAACAAAAAACAAACAAACAAAAAAAAAAAACAAAAACACTAGACTTGAGCACAAAAGCTTAAGGACAGTGCCCAGGTCCTAAATTCAAGGCCTGTAACCTTCACAAATACACACACACACACACACACACACACACACACACACACACACACACACACACACACACACACAAACTAGTAAAAGTGAAACCCACTCCCACAATCAGCAGGAAGGGGCTAATCTTTCCCTTAGTCTTCCCTTTTGATTCATGTAATAAGCCTTGTTTCCCATTAGGTTGCTAGTTATTTTTTCTGGTCTTCTTTTGATTAATAAAAGTGACACATATGGATGATTTTCTGCTTGAAAAGATACAAAACTCTTTGAAACAAGTAGCCAAGAAAAAGATCTTTACCCATCATACTTACAATCTAGAAGTAAATACGGTATGCTTACTTCTATTTGAGGACCATGGCACACTCTACTGGTGTTTCTTAATCAAGCTGTTTGGTGTAACACCTGAAAAATCTAGTTTCACCTCTTCTGCCTCAGTCCTTCTCCTTTAGTTGAAGGAAAAAGATAGAGTGGATTTTCTCTTCTTTCTCCAATGTGATAACCTGCCCCTCTAAAAGTATAACTGTAACACTGTCTTCTCAGATGCATGAGGTGAAAAGGCTTTGTAAAATGCAAAGAACTTTGGGAAGAAATTTGTTATACTGCACTGATAGATACCATCTTGAAAATACATCGCACTTCCTTATCTCCCACATTTTAGTTATGGTCAATTTTCAGAAAGACTTTTCTAAGAACATTGCTTTTAGAGGTACTAATACCTTGGAATGTAAGAAAGAGTTGCATCACATTTGTACTAGAAAAAACAGTTTATTGACCAAGATCACTTCATTTGCTTGACTTTCTAATATATACTCTTTCAATTGTATATTCTTAAAGGTTGCAACACAGAGACTTAAACAACCCTATTTTTAAATAAAAAGCTGTACCATGTACTCACACTGATATACAGAGAAAATTCCTTGAATTCTGACACTGTGGAAAAGACAGTAAAGAGACCAGATTGAAACTGTAGAGTTTTGCCTATGTTCTGCTATAAAACAAACAGATTTCCCAAATGCCTAACCAACTCAGAAATTTCTAAAACAAAAGATTACTACACTTGAAAATAGTGAATCTGATATCTAAACTTTTGCCATTTTGTTATCCAAAACTCTATTCTAAAATGAAAATGATGGAATAAAATATGAAAATGCAATGTAAAGATAATTTCAGACACAACACTGATTAGACAAACCTTTTTCTCAACTGTCGGAAGTGTAATGAAAGGGATTATATGAACCATAGCACGCAAATAATCCTTAAAACCAAGGGGAAAGAATGTAAGTATTTACATATCAACAAATAATTAGAGATCATCAAAAAGACCACAGAGAAATTATGTCTGTATAAAAATCACTTAATGAAGTCATGACTATAGTTGCTGAATGGGGCAGTAGAGAAAGAGGCAATAAAATCACTCATGCAGATTGAAAAACAACTATAAAAAGTTCTTTCACATAAAAAGAGTGGAATTAAACAGTTTAGAGAAAAACATAAAATGATTAGACTATATTTCCAGATGTCACATTATAAGAATGGTTAAAGGGAATTATCTAGAGAATAGGACAAAACATGTTAAGAACTCTGATTACACAAATATGCAGTGTTAAGAATAATTACACAAATTTGGAACAAAAATTCAACTTTCTATGTTCAAATTTGGTCTCCCAGAAAATATTTTTGATATTATGGATATATCACCAATGTAGTTAAGAGTTTATAGATAATGGTACTATAAAGTGAGTGATTTCAATTGTTTATATTATGGATACCTTGAGTTGGGAACATGCTAAGATATGTGCACTGCTAATGAACAGTAAAATGTAATCGGAAGACTATTTAGATGAGTTTAAATATATTTCAGTAAGTGGGAAATCACAAAAATGCACAAAAATATACTTTATTTCCTAAGGGGGCAGAGAAAACCTATAAAGCACCAAATTAAATGAGTAGACAAAAAGCTTAAGAAGTTTATTTGCAAGGACCACACAAATAGAAAACTTACAGATATGCATACATTTATCAGTAGATAAATGATCAGTTTTAGTAGCAATTATCAAATGCAATAATTAAAACACAGCCACAGTGAATTGGATGGCCAGGACCAACTTTTGTGGCTATACAAGAAAGTACATTTGAATAAAAAGGTACAAGATTTGGAATAGAAAATAATTTCTACAACTCCTAGAATCTTAGCTATTCATGAATAGCTCAGGGTCACAATTAAAATACAAAGGGGACAAATATGTCCATGAGACTTTCTAGGCTTCTTTAGCTAGGGTTGTGACTAAATAGAACAATGGCTTTGACAAAAAGCAGCTCATTTATGGAGCCCAGGCCTTGAGTTCAAGTCCAGGAACAGCACAAAATGAAAAAGAAAGGTATGGAGGAAGGGAGGGAGGAAGAAAATAGAAGGAAGAAAGGAATGAAGGAAGGAAGAAAGGAAGCAGGGAGGGAAGAAAAGATAGATCATTTCCAGATATCTATGTGGATGTTCAAAATTTGGGCTGGCTGCTATTCTTGGATGCTTTGCAGGCTCAGGGAATGGGCCATCTGTGGGAATGACTTGCAGAATTAAGGTAAAAAGGTGCGGAATCCATTGAGTTGTTTGCCAACCATTTGAATGAGGAACAGGGCTGTGGGAATCAGGCCTATGATCCTATCACCTTCGAGTTTCTTCAGAAGGTGCCCGGGTGCTGGGTGTGGGTCAGTAATCCCAGCAGAAGCTGCTGTCTGATTGAAAGGTATGTGTTGGACAGTGGGGTCAGGTTAAATTCATGCCAAGGGACCAGAAATTAGTACCAGAATCTTGAAGCTTGCAGTCAGTGCCTGGCTCTGATGAGATTCAGAGAGTCCTGCACACAAGGTCCATGTCTGGTACACCAGGATGAGCATCAGGACCCCATCCATGCTCTAGCATCTAACCTTGCAAAGCCTACTGAGCAACCACTCCTTTGTCATTTCAGCCCTGGAGAATCTACCATTGCTATTATTCCCTACTCTTTATGGAGGGCTGTGTCCAGGGCCACTCAGAGGTGCTGAAGGCCACGGTGTAGGCCTGGCCCTTCCTCTTCTTTCCCTTGAGGGATCTGGCAGAATCACCAAACCTGGAGGCCTTCAAAGGGCTTGATCTCCTAGTGTCCTCAATGGGTTCGATCTCCTAATTGTCAAGAAGGAGCACCCCATTGGGTGGAAACAGCAAGTGCTGTTTGTGGCAATTTGTGGCAATTGCAACTTGAGATAAGGATTTAGAATTATCATTCCATGGCACGAATATCTTCTCTGGAAGTCCTGACTGAAAGGTCAACAGAGAGTCACCTTTCAGCTGGGACTGAAGAACAGCCTTTGATCCTCTCCATTAACCTGACTATCGAAGATGGCACCCAGGATGAATTCCAAACCTATCTCCGCTAGTGGGCCAGGAAGTGGAAAGAAGGAGTCCAACTGTGCTCAACCAAGCTTCAGATTCTGTCTGGCTCCTCTACAAAATCCGGAAGGCTCTGCATGAGGTGAGCCTTGACTCCATCACTGAACTTGTGTTGAACAATTTCTGGTGTCCAGAAACCATGAGAAAATTTTCTCCTTCCCGGGGTCAGACAAAGAACCTTTGCCTATTCTTCTCCAAGATAAGTGGCAACTTCTACACTTCCAGCTTCAGTAATCTCTCATATTTCTGCAAATACATGGCGCATCTGGGGCAGCCTCAGCATCTCCAGGAGTTTCCTGTGCAGGATATCTTTGTCCTGTATGGATGGCTACCCTCCATCCTCAGGAACCCGACGACTTTGAACACCTTTACTTTGAGTTCATGTTCACTGAAGGAAGCCAATGTGAAGTCCTTGTGCCAGTGTCCCTGTGCCAGGCAGCTCAAGCACCTGTATATGAGGAGTTTGTGCATGGGCTGTTTCAATCCTGAGTCCCTGTGAGCCCTGCTGGAGCAAGTGACCGGCACCATGGAGATCCTGGCCTTGGAGCACTGTGACATCACTGAACCCCAGCTCTTGACAATCCTGCCCTCCCTAAGCCAATGCTCCCAGCTGCATTTCCTCAGCTTCTATGGAAATTGCATCTCCACAGCCACCCTGAACAACCTACTGTACCACACAGCCAGGCGAGGCCATTTAAGCGAGGGCCCCACCTTACCCCACTGGAGAGCTACTGCCCTCCACAGTGGGGCCTAGGGAACCTTGACCCCTACAGATTTGCCCAGGTTCAGGCTCAGTTGGCACAGGTCTTGAGAGAGAGGGGGCCAAACCAGAAGGTCCAGATCTGTACCAATTTCTGTCATCACTGGCCAAAATGCCAATTATATAGCCTGGAGCCCCATGGCTACTAGCAGCTCACCCCCGAGGGTCTTCCTAGCCTTCTGCTCTGCTTATGTAGTCACATGCATCTTCTAGAATCTCTTGTCGGCATCACAGAGGAAACCGAAGACACAAGTTCATTTTCCATGGAGCACACCCTGCATTCTTCTGTGCGGGTGGAAGAGACTGGGTGTCTTTTCCTGAACTTCCTAGCTATCAAACCCCTGGACTTCTCATCCCAGTAGGCATCTATGTGTCCTGTGTACACAATATTAGGAAGCTGGAGTGGTCTCTGCCTGGTAAGAACTGGAACATGATCCTGTTCCTAAATGTTTGTAAGCAAACCTACAAGTGCTGCGGCAATCCCTCAAGATCTTTCATTTACTGTATCACTCCCTTAATAAAACAAAAATAAAGGAAAAGCATGAATAGAATTGTGTCATTTCTAAGCACCAATGAATGAAACTATTTTTGGTATTGAGAATCCTAGCTACTCTACTAGTCTGAGATCTGAGCATCATAGTTCAAAGCTAGCCTGGGCAAGAAAGTGTCTGAGATTCTCATTTCTAGTGAATCACCAAAAAATGCTGAAGTGGAGCTGTGGTTTAAGTAGTGGCATGCTGGTATTGTGCATTAATGCTCAAGGACAACTCCCAGGAAGTCAAGTTCAAGACCCAGAATTGGTACAACCCAACTACCATCAAATATACCCATGATCAAGATATGGATCCAATTTTAGAGAAAATGGAGTGGGTGGGGAAATTCAATATCAAATACCAAACGACATCCATGAAAACAAGAGAACTTTTTTCCAAAGTGTTTTGTGATGAGCGTCCTAGTTACTCAGCTAGTCTAGGGTCTGAGGATCACAATTGAAATCCAGGCAGGGAAGGAAGGTCTGTGAGACTCTCTTCTCTATTCAATCACCAGATACACTCTTAGTTGTCCTATAGCTTAAATGTTAGAGTGCTTGCTTTGTACATAAAAGCTCATGGACACAATAATGGAATATAAGGTGTATGAACCCTATAAACATGTTTGTGAGAATAAGTATCAGTATCCCACAGTGATGTAAAACGTTTGAAATTTATGTATTCACTTAATCTATATAAAGAAAAAAAAAACCAAAGGGTACCACTACAGACCCTGAATTTAAGCCCCAATGTTGACACAAAAACAAAAGCAAAATAATGCCATGATCACACTCAAATATAAATATATCCAATCTTAGAGAAATTTATAAGTAATTTTCAAAGTCAAATGTTATAAGACATTACATGTAACAAAAGTATTTCTGCTTCTACAGCATATTTTTGGATGATAATTTTCAGTATGTAAATGTGGTTTGTGGTTGATCAGACATGTCTTAAAACTTCAGGCTCACTTCAATTTGTTTTTCTATAAGGAGTATTAACTCTGTGTCCACCCAGGCATGCCAAAAATAAAGAATGAAAATATATGACCTTCGGTATCCTTCCATGAAGAACTATAAAGTAAAGTATGTGACATCACCTTCCTATGATGGTAACAGAGTTTCACTGGTTTTTTTTTTTTTTGCTTCAAATCAAAATAAACTAATCAAAGCGTGGGGACATCTTTATGGAGCTGTGAGGGAACTGAGACCACCCACACTTTGACCCATCATTGAATACCCATTATATGTACATAAAGTATTATATGTGTATATTTAATATGTATTACTCTGGGATATTTACTATCAGTTATGTGTGACCTGCTTAGCTCATGACTCCTTATTGAAGTGGGTATTTATCCATTGAATGTCATTTTTGGGGGGGGGCGGTCGTGAGGCCTGAACTCTGGGCCTGGGTGCTGTCCCTCAGCTCTTCAGCTCAAGGATAGTGCACTACCACTTGAGCCAAAGCGCCTCTTCCGGCTTTTTCTCTTATGTGGTGCTGAGGAATTGAACCCAGGGCCTCATGCATTCAAGGCAAGTGCTCTACCACTGAGCCACCTTCCCAGCCCCTGAATGTCATATTTTTATTATTACTAATGTCAATACCAGAACTTCATCTCTACAATTGGCCATACTATTTGCATAACCTTGTCAGTTTGTGTAAAGAATCATCTCTTCTCTTTTTTTTCCCAGATTTATAACTTTTTTTTCCTTCCTGATGGCCTAAATGCACTTAGTTCTGCATAATGGATAGTTGGGGACCTCATGTGTCGCGACGAGTGTTAATGTGCAATCAGTGTTTAATTCACCAATAATAATCCAATTGTATTGAAGAAATTATTAAAATAAAGAAGAAAGATAACGTGAACTTTCTAGAAACTAATGTATTTTGACCATCTCTTGATAAAATACTAATAATTTAGAAATATTTGCAAAGTAGTATGCCTTATGAAAGGATAATAAAGAGTAATGTGGAATTTTGCCAATACTTCCAATTCAAAACTAAAGTCCATTGTTAGTATATAATCATTCTCTTAGTAGAAATTAAATATCATTGGACTCATTAATTGCATGTTGAAGGAAAACATTTATAGTACTCAGATATACTAAAAAATAGATTTTCACATAAAGCAATACAAATGCCAGAAGACAGAAAGGTGCAATAAACCAAAGGACAGGGCAGAAAGGCATGCCATTATGTGACCATTTGTCAGAAATAGTCATGTCTTTCTTTAAACATAGTATAAAACCCAATAGTTCAATCTGTTTCGAATAATGCATTTCTTATAAAATTAAAATAATAGAAATGTAAAAATTATTTGTTATCACATCAATTGGAAACATAAAAAGAAAAAGTATTTATAGACAGATAAAATGTATATAATTTTAAGTCAGGTGACAGTTGCTCACCCATGTAATCCTAGCTACTCAGGAGACTGAGATCTGAAGATCACTTTCAAAGCCAGCCCAGGCAGGAAAGTCTGTGACTCTTATCTCCAATAAACCACTTGAAAACCAGAAGTGGTGCTCTGGCTTAAGTGGTAGAGTGCTTGCCTTGAGCTGAAGAGTGCAGGGACAGGATTCAGGCCCAGACTTCAAGCCCAACAGACCGACAATAAAAGCATATAATTTTGTATATATAATATTTTTAAGGCTATAAAAAAAAGAATTACTTGAAAAATACATCCAGCCATGGGTAAACAACCTACTATGAATCTTTACTTTTTAGCTATTACTTCATAAAGCTAATACATTATGGTATACAATTGAAGTGTATTTTTGTAGCTTATAAAATCCATTTTTGAAATTCTGAAACAACACAGAGAAAGCAGAGACAGAAGAGGAAGAAGAAAAGGAATAAAAGGAAAGACAGTGGGAATGAAATTGGACATGGGGAAGATGGATCTGACAAAATAGATTGAGGAATATGGAAAAAGGCAGATGTGTGAATGGAAATATATAACAATGAACCAAAATACATTCAACTAAGTATATGAAACCATGCACTTTTAAAAGTGCATAATATGAATGAATTGTGACTAAGAAGAATAGTGATATAAAGGCAGGCAGAAACTATATTTCAAAAATTAGGAAAATATGTATAAACTAAGCTACATAGAAAGTTTTGATCTGGTGGTCAAGGTTAAAAGCTAAATTGGACAGGAAATCAAAAAGAATATTAATTCCAGTTAACTATCACAGAGCAAAAATTAGAGTTCAATTGGTGAAACATTATCCTTATGCAATAAATAAATAAATAAATAAATAAATAAATAAATAAATAAATAAATAAATAAATAATTAAATGGACTGTACCAGGCTTTAAGATCAATTCCCAGACAGACTAGCAGCAAAAAAACAAATTTAGGCAAATGCTTAAGAAAGCATAATTTGTAAACTAGAATCAATGAAAATACACTAGTGGAGATGATTAGATAAGTACTCAGTAAATAGAAATAAAAAAATAGAATGATATTCAAATTTACCTGGCTTTGGTTACAACTTGTGACTCAACCATTACTAGAAAAATGAGTGCGAATCACTTATTCATGGAATTCATTACAACAATATAAACTAATATCTGATGGAAAAAAGAATGTAGACCATCTACACATTTGGTCATCCATGTAAGTTCAATCATAAGAGGACTTATTTTTCATAATATGTGTTTTGTCCCAGAAGCCATGCAGAAAATTTCTATCTGGCCTTAACAAAATGATGTAGCAGTTGGGGGCAAAGATGCCACCCAGCAACTCTTACTGGAATCCAAGATGGAGAAAACCTCTGTAGCCACCCTGACTTTCCTTTTGTCACTGAGGTAGACAGGCAGGAATGTGAACCGGATACTACAGAACACCAGCATGCTGAAGGTTAGGAACTTGGCTTCATTGAAGGTGCCAGGCCAGAAAAAACATAATGAAGCTGGCCAGGGCCAGGGGAGCCCAAGTATCCCAAGACACAGTAAAAAGTGGTGAGGGAACCCTTGTTACACAGGATGAGCACATGGCCACATTTAGAGTGTATATCTGTGTAAGAGTAGGAAGGTGAAGTCTCTAGTCAGAGTACACAGAGAGGTACCTAGATCAGAGTACAGATAGGAATGGTGAAGTTAGGAGCCCCTGATAGCAGCAGCCACCTCTTGTTTCTCCCTAGAGAAGTGACCTTGAAGGCCAGACCCACATTTACAGTTTTGGCCAAGACAGCAGAAATAGATACTGTGAATGCAACTCCAAACGTGGTTTGCTGTGGAATGCAGGTGATTGTGTTGGAACAGCCATTAAAGAGCAAAGGAAAGTGAGAACAGAAGATGAGGGAGATGAGCAGGATGTACCTGAGAGCCTGGCTACTAGCTTTTTTTTTAATTGTGAAAATGCTGTACAGAGGGGTTGCAATTACATGGGCAAGATAATGAGAGATTACTAGCTTTGACAGTGGAGGTGTTCTGATGTTCACAAAGACTCCAAGGACAATTCCCTGTTAGTGTACATAAATAAATGGCCATGCAGGTCAAGGCCATTCCCAAGAGCTCTCCATTAGCCAGGAAACTTTCATCTCTTTAAGTCACTGGTTACTCTCTGCATTGGCATACTGGTGATCAGGACACTTTACACATTGCTCCATATCTAGTGAGGAAGTCAAATAACCAATAGTCACTTTTCACTACTTAAAAGAATATTGGGAATCCCTACATAGGGATAATACTAACATGTCAACACTTACTAGCAACAAAAGAAAATATTATCAATTATTCCTTGATATGTTCAGTACTATTTCTATTTCTTCTTCATGTTCCCACACTCTTGCCTACATTTTCCTTTTTCAGTTTGAATCTTTTTTTTTTACATACTGTGACTATCACCCATAATATTTATTTCCATTTGTAAAAGCCTATGAAAAAATTTTTGCACATACTGGAGCATGTGGCTAATGATATCTGAAGAGTATGGTTCGAAGCCATCCCAGGCAGGAAAGTCCATGAGACCCTTATTTTTTTTTGTGGGGGGGGGGCGGTCATGGGGCCTATACTCTGGGCCTGGGCGCTGTCCCTCAGCTCTTCAGCTCAAGGCTAGTGCTCTACCACTTGAGCCACAGCACCACTTCCAGCTTTTTTCTTTTTTCTTATGTGGTGCTGAGGAATAGAACCCAGGGCCTCATGCATGCAAGGCAAGCACTCTACCATTGAGCCATCTTCCTAGCCCATGAGATTCTTATTTCCAGTTAACCACCAGAAAACCAGAAGTGGTGATTTAGCTCAAGTTGTAGAGTGTTTGCCATTAGCTGAAGCTTAGAGACAGCAGCCAGGCTCAGAGTTCAAGCCCCTTGACAGACCAAAATAAAAAGAACGTTTCTGCATGTTAAATGCTGCCATACTAATTCTCAGTCTTTTGTGTATTACTCAAACTACTAATCCAAAATTCTGGACAGAAATGTTTGGAATTCCTTGAATGTCTCTATGCAATATAAATAAGAACCCATTAGCTATTCCTTGCAGACATTATATTTGTCCATCTGACTCATCAATAAAGTGGTGGAGAACAAAAGCTGTACAATCATCCTCTGCAAAACACTGTTGCCTGCTTCTTCGACCAAACCCAACACAGAGTGCACACTCTGTTGAAAGAACATTTCTGGTCACTAGGAAATAAAGGTGTACAAGATGTCTGTTTTTTTTGCACCCTAAAGTGAACTTGAAGAAGATAGAGACCATGTACTTAAAAAGGCTTCGCACTTCATATGATAGACATTAAACTTACATTGCTAAGGAGTGGAATAATCATGTGTAAAATGAGTAGAAAAAAATAATCTTACAAGTAATTCAGAGCCTATATTTTTTATTTCAAGGAGCAGTGTCATCCAGTGTCACAATTAATTTACAAGGTGAAAGAAGGAAGTCTTTGAGTATGCAATTATTATACAACATTTGTGTTTCAGGGATTGGGTAACACAAGGGAGTAATCATAAATTTGTTCCTAAGTCATGCACTTACCTATTAGCTATCTCTTTCTCTGAGCAAAGGGTACAATCAAAGCAACAGGTAATCTTTCCTTCCTGAGGGGATTTCCTGAATCCAGGACATATCTCACTGCAGACAGTGAGGAGCCTGAGAACAATAAGATATTTGTCAGTAAATGTATAGAATTTTACATAATACTAAAAAGTCCATTGATTTAAAGAATAGGATTATTAAGGATATAATTGTATGAACATAACTCTAATAATGCAGTTATAGATTCCACATCATATATCAAAAGTGTTATGTAGTATATACTTAGTCTCTATCTAGTCTGAACTACTGAGAAGTGTCTGTCCTTTAAAAGAAAGAGGATAATGATGGGAAAGTAGGTCCTGGTTGACAGCCTTCTGGAATTTCCTTGAATTCATAATATCCTATGTAGTCTCCTTCTCATCTGTGACATGTTGAGGGACAAGGAGAAAGAATCCTCTTGATGCTTTAAAAGTATGCTATAAGATAAAGCACAGGCCTCATCTTTATAGGGTTATATGAAGCCCAGGCCCTTCCAATCTTCTTTTCATCTATCCAGTGCCATGCATTGAAAATCTGCTCACACAAGCTCTTTCACTGTTTGCTCTCTCCACAGATCATTAAAGTAGCAAGACAACAAACCATTGAATGGATTCTCCACAGAAGGGAGCAAAATAACTCTTTAAAAAAATTAAATGTTTCCTCTGATACTTTCTCTCAGCATAGAAACCAGCTAAGAAAAATACAATTTACATTCTATGATAACATTCTAAATAAATATTGAACAACACACTTTTAACTTTTTATTTTTTGGGTGCTTAACCTAGAGATAAAAATCTGTATCTGGCCACTGTCCTTGAGGCTGTTTTGCTCAAGGTTACCACTCTACCACTGGAGCCATAGCTCCACTTGATCTTCTTGGTAGTTAATCAAGATAAGAGTCTCACAAAATTTTCTTCCCATTTTAGCTTTAAACTGATATGTAATCTTAGATCTGGAAGGATAGGATTACAGTCATGAGTCCCCAGTGCTCAGCTCCATTAATTTATTCTGTTTCTTTTCTATCCAAGAGTCAATCAATAAAATTTCTTAAGTTTGATATACTTAAATGTTAGTAAGCACAGAGAGTATAAAGTCTGTGTGGTTTTTTTTCTGTGTGTGAGAGTATATGTGTGAGCCAGAACTATTGTTGAATTCAGTGCCTGGGCTTTGTATCTAAGCTTTGCTGCTTAAGGTTAGCACTGTATCACTTGATCCACTGCTCTACTTCCAGTTTTTTGGGTGTTTAAATAAAGATAACAGTCTCACAGGCTTTTCTGCTAGGACTGATTTGAAACCATGATACTAAAATCTCTGACTTCTAAACATCTAGTATTATAGGAGTGACTTTTCTGGCCCCAGCCAGGAATACATTTTAAGGGTGAAATCTGCTTATTTATATGAAATTACAATTAGATCCCACCCACCTTTGTAGTTCCTATGGCCCACTCTACCATATTTTATTATTCAAACGCTTGTGAACATGTAGTTTATGTGGAGAAAAATGGCCTACTTCCACTTGAGGTCAGACCTTCTGGAAAATTCCAAATGTTCACAATGTCATACTCTTCTTCTAATTTCCTTTTCTCAATCAAAATCTCTTGGCCTCAAAGAGGATTATGAAATTGTATTTTATTCACAAAATGGGTACACCTAAAAAAAGATACATCATCTTATGATGAAGTACATCTCAGACTTAAAACAAAAAATCTGAAATGAGTAAAGCTCCTGATTAAAATTTCAGATTCAGCATTCCAAAAGAGCAGAAAAACCTAATGAAGAAATAAAAAATTCTATGGGACAAAAAATCATCAAAATAATCTTTGGACATCCTGGTCACTCAGCAAAGAAATAGAAGTCTTTGTTTCAAGAGAAACCAGTTCCATACAAATACTCATAAATGAGACAATTCCCAATTTCCTCACTACAGTTTCACATAACTAAGTTTGTAAAAATCTATAGTTTGAGAATGGTAAAATTTTCATGCATAAAGTTGAATGAATTTAATTTACTTATAAAAATATGGATAATTCTGTTTAGCAGATTATCTTTACTAGTATTAAGAAACACATCAGGAAAAGGTGAATTTTTAATTTTCAAAACATTAGCTATGAGCATGTTGAGGTTATTTGAAACTAAATGAATTTATGGAAAAATGGAATATATTTTGCACTTTTTACTGACCTGCTTTAAATTAACAGCACAAGCACACATGTGTAAGAGACCTCAATTACAAACTGTTATACAGTAAGAGACCTGTCTAGGAAATGACGTTCCTCACTGTACCATCCAAAACTTTAAGTCCTTACCTGTGCAGGTGAAGGCACTGAACCTTTTCTATTTTCCGTTGTTTATAATATTGCTTGATGAAGAAGCGTGTCATGGAGAGCCTGGGCCACAGAATATACAGCATTCTATATACTGTAACTGTCTCCAGACATAGTCATGTCAAAAATGTGCCTAGGCAACCAAGCCAAAGAGGCATCATGAGGATAGTTCTCCCCATTACCAAATCAGAATCAGAACCTGAGCAATTAAAGGAGAAACCACAGCCCACCAAGGAAAATGTCTCCTGGGTATTTGGAACGGTTAACTACTTTGACAAAATTTGTGAATCCAAAAACATCTGGGTGATGATGTTAAAAAAATGACAGGTACATGTAATGAACTAAGCAGAAAATATTTTTCTTATGGTTAAATGCCATTCTACAACTTTTCCTTTTATTAAAATTTACTCAACACACACCATTAAATATAGTAGGAATTCATCATGGACATATAGGATGAGGACATACGCTGATGATTTACTTATATGGTTATAGGGTGCCATGATTTTTAAAATATACATCACTGGTTTGTTATTGCCAGATCAAATTATTCTTGGCCATCTCTTCTTTCAATGCAGGAAGAATCCGCAAACATTTTCATCTTGTAATGTTAACAGTCCTACCCAATTCCAGCTGAAGTGAAGTAGTAATAAGACCATGGCAGTTGCTACTGATGTGTTCTTTGGGGACATCTAATAGAGAGAAGGAAACTTTTTATGGTCACTCAGTACATGATCAAAAGTCCCAAAGGTAAACTAAAGATAAGGAATAGAAGATGCTCCATGAATGAGAACATTTCTATCTATGACAATCCCAGTCATCATATATGTTATATAACCATGTGAAGAAAATGGAAGGCATGTTTTTTTTTCTTTTTTCTTTTTTTTTTTTTTTTGCCTCTTCTTTTTTTCTTTTTTTCTTGCCCATGAAATTGTAACCCCTCTTTATGGTATTTTCAAAATAAAAAAATAATAAAAAACAACATTGAGATATCACCTCTTTTTATTACTTTTTTTTATTTTGAAAATACCATACAGAGGGGTTACAATTACATGGGTAAGATAGTGAGTACATTTCCTATCAAACATTGCTGCCTCCTCCTTAGTTTCCCCATACCATCCCTTCTCCTCCCCACCCACTCACCCCCACACCCCCATATCACAACCACCCTACCCCCTCCCCACCTCCTCACCCCGCCAAAGTTGTAAAGTTCGTTTTTTGGCATAACGTCTTGTACATCTCGTAGTTGTAATGGGTCTACCTCTAACCCTGTTTAAACAGTTTGTTTTTTCCCTTCCCCTCCACAAATTATATCAACATCAAATACAGTGAAAGCAGGGCTTATAAAGCATTGTTGCCTCCTCCTTTGTTTCCCCTTCCCATCCCTTCCCCTCTCCAACTCCCCATTCCCCCTCAATCCCACCACCACCACCACCACCTCCATTTGATAGGAAGTTGAAAGACTTGGAAAAAATTATATTAAGTGAAGTAAGCCAGGCCCAACGAAACATAGGTCCTATGGTTTTCTTATTTGCAATAACTAGTATATGTCTGAGACAAACAGAAACTCTTAAACAAGTTGATGTTAGGCAAAATAAACCCCAAGATAAGGATTCATCTGGGTTTTTTTTTCTTTCTCACGATTATTTCCATCATATTTATAAGATGCTTTCTTTGTTGCTGTGTATGTACCTCCCCCATGGTATAACCCCTGCTTTCACTGTATTTTATTTAGACATGTTTTTCTTTTAGTTTTTGAAAAGAAAAAATAAAACTTTTTAATTAAGTGTAAAACAAATCAATTTGTACAATGTCTTTTGGTCTTTGTCACTGTCTTTGTCTTTGTCACATCAACTCTTTTGGTCTTTGTCACATCAACTCCTCTCATTTGTATCTACCACAGGTATTCCCTGACTTTAATAGTTCCATTTTCACATATGTACATTGAATATTATGTTGTATTTGCCCAACCATATTCTTCTTTTACCTTTACACCTTTCCACATCCCCTTAAAACGCCCCAAGAAGATATGCTTCTGGGGCTCATTTTTTATATAGTCTGTTAATTTTTCAGAAAGGTTAGATTGATATGTACTATAATTTATTCAGATTGATCATGTATATATGTAAGTGAATATATGTGGGCTCCATAACTTTATAATATTTCATGAGCATAATTTTTATCTAATATTACATATGAGAGAACACATACCTACTTTTACTTTCTTTTTTTCCTGCCAATTGTGGGGCCTGAACTTTGGGCCTGGGCACTGTCTCTCAGCTCTTCAGCTCAAGTCTACCACTCTACCACTTGAGCCATGGCACCATTTCCAGATCTTTCTGCTGAGCAATGGAATCCAGGGTCTCATGCTTGCAAAGCAAGCACTCTACCACTGAGCCACCTTTCCACCCCCTACTTTCACTTTCTGAGCCTGACTTTCTTCATTCAATATATCTTACACAGAAGCATATGTATATGTGTGGTAATACAGGGATATAAACTCAGGGACTCATGTACTACTCCTTTCAAAGCTACCAATCAACAACTTGAACCACACATTAATTCCTGTTTAATTCTTGTTGATTCAGAATGTTTTCTGATTACTTGCACACTCTGCTTAACATATCTCTACACTTTCAAGTCATTTCCTGATTTTTTAAAGAAAATTAGTAAGGGTAAAACTTAAAAAAAAAACCCTCTTTGATGTGAAGAGTAAACAAAGGAGGAGGCTGCAATGCTTGGTAAGAAATGTACGCATTATCCTGCCCATGCAATTGTAACCCCTCTATACAGTATGTTCACAAATAAAATAAAATAAAATTTAAAAAACCCTCTTGTCATATCTAACTTTTCTCTTTTCAAACCAAAGGGACTATCCTATTCCATTATATTTGAGTACTTACTCTTTGATATTACAAAATTTGATAGGTTCATAAATCCAATCTCCTCCTATCATACTCTCCTAACAGCTGAAATGGCCCCAAATTTGATATTTTTACTATCGCCTACCCTTCCTATTCTTATCTGTGGACCTGTAAAGATTCAGAAATGTAACAATCTGGGCAGATATTCTTCCTGATGGTCCTGTAAATGCTGCTATGGACTTTTTTCCCTCATATGATTGTGGTTTGGAATATTATAATTTCTCAAGATGCAAATGAAGGGATCTTTAAATGCTGTTGAATTTCCATATTGAACATTATATACATACATACATCTATATCTATATCTATATCTATATCTATATCTATATCTATATAATCCCAGAGTCAAGTTATGTAAAAGACTAGGATATTTGTTGTGCTCTTTAATAGCAACTACCACAAAAAACACACTAGTAGTTCATGAATGTCAACCTGAATAATGAACATAGAATTTCAAGACTAGTATTTCAAACTTAGGATGTTGAAGTATAGAATGCTTACTTTCTTGCCCATATATATGTTAAAATATTACCCTAAATTGGGATATAATGTGAATATAGTTTCATGTGTGAAAGACATAAAGGAAATTTGTCATGAATGAAATTTAAAAAGTTAGTTAAGGCACAAGATAGTTTGCTTTATCTCTACTACCACATAAACCACAGCAATCATTTTCCATTAAATGTGGGGCTGGCTTTCATGAGACAACAAATATTCTATTGTTTTCATGTTTGGTAACTATCTCCACATATGAGAAAAGTTTTATTTCAAGCCACCTAGTTTGTGTAATGTGGTTATATTGCAGGTCAGAGTAACTAACAAATCTTCCATGTAAGAATGTCTTTCAGAAGCTAAGTGTCATTTAAGGAACATTCTATAGCAAGTTATGTTCACAGACCCAACATAGTAAAAAAAAAAAAAAAAACACTTGATGCAATATCAAGCAAAACAAGAGCTTAACCATCAGGTGATGGAATTTTATTTCTCATTCATATAACAATAGTAAAGGGAGTCATCCAACTCCCAGGTGCTTATTATGGAGAGAGTAACCTCCAACATGGGGATGAGAATGTCAGCAAGCTTTACATTGAAATCCAATTTCCAAGGCCACCGTAGCACAATGCAGTAATCACTTCCCAATATATTTAGATTGAGATATTGAAAAGAATGACTATAAAAAAGTAAAGAGGATCAAAGTACTTTTCATTCTCTTTTGTCATGTTTATGTGTATAAAGTTATTCATGTGTGCACATTCTAAAGAAATTAATGCAATGAAATCAACAAACCTTTAAAGTTAACAATTGAGGCAATATTAAAATATAAGTAATTAAGAATTACTTATAGAATCCATAGAAGAACAGGAAACTGGCAATTAAAGTTTCATAAAAGTATAACCAAGCAATAGGGCAGATAATCAAGATACAGAAGAAAGGTGAGTAACATGTTAGGAGTTACTAAATAATTCTCAGTCCTAAATATCAATTTTATTGGACTTGACCCTACAATTAAATGACATAGATTGAGTAATTGGATCAAGATATAAAACACATCCACCTGCTGTCCCAACCAAAAAAATTATCAAATAGAAAGCAAACCCACAAAAAATAGGGTGGAGTAGCAATCCTAATATCAGATGAAATAGACATCAAATTAAATTAATGAGAATAAACACAGAAGGACATTACATACTAATAAAGGGAACTCTTTCTCAGAGTAATATACCAATTCTAAATATCTATTCACCAAATGCTGGAGTACCCAATTTTATTAAACAATGCATTTTAATCTAACAATGCACATAGATCTAAACACATTGATAATTGGTAACATCAATACATCATTGTCATCTCTGGATCATCCAGGAAAAGCTCTGCAAAGAAAATTCATACATATATGATTGTATGGACCACCTAGTTTTTCCAGATATCTAGTGAATATTTAAACAGGAGCATCAGAATATAAATTCCTCTCAACAACTTAATGAACACTCTAGCAAGTAGATCATATTTTAAGTCGCAAAACAAATCTTGCAAATTAAAAAAATATGATATTATTCCCCTGCATCCTGACATATCAAAATGGAATAAAATTACAGCTCAACACATAATGCTATGACAGAAAATTCTGTAAAGTGTGGATAATGAATAATATATCACAGAATGAAGAGATTAGAATGGGAATTCAAATATTTATTAAACAACATATATGAACCCATAAAATACAGATCCTCTAGGACTCAATGAAGACAGTACTCAGAGGAATATTTATAACTCTGTGCTTACAAAAACAAGTTGGGGAAATCTCAAATCAGTAGTTTAGTGATGAAAATCAAGGTTCTTGAAGAACAGGAATAAACCAAAAGCCAAAGTAAAAGGTTGAAACACTAAAAATTAAATCAAATAAAATAGAGAAGAAAATACCATAAAACATTAACAAATATTGGTTCTTTTAAGAAAATTAATAAAACTGGCATACTCTTAGCAAATCTGATCCCCAAAAGAAGAGTATGTACACACATAAAGAAAATTATAGGCAAAAATCGGAAAATCAAGAGAGATACAATCAAGCTTTAGAACATTAGAAGGGAATAATTTGTAAACATTTATCATGACAAATTGGAGAATTGGGAGGAATGGTGAAATTTCCAGAGAATGTTGATATATTCCAACAAACAAAATACATTGGAACCAAGACAATAGACCCATAACAAGTAATGAAATTGAACTGGCAATATAAGACCTCCCATCTAAGGAACGCCCAGGACCTGATGAATATATAGCTGAATTCTATAAGGCCTTCAAAGAGAACTCACTCCATTATTTCTTAAAAATCTTCAATGAAACAGAAAGGGAAAGATCACTACCAAAGTTCTTTTTTGAAACCAGCAAAACGCTCATCCAAAAACAACATACACTCATCATGAAAGAGATCTGTAGATCCATTTCTTGGATGAACATCAATGCAAAACTTCTAAATAAAATTCCAGCCAACCTAATTTAACAACTATCCAAAGAAGTTGTATTCTATGATCAAATTAGATTCAACACATCAACAGAAACAAGGACAGCAACTACAAAATCTTATAAACAAAGTATTTGACAAGATTCAACACCTCTTTATGAAAAATGCTCTGGAGAAGCTAAGAAGCCATGGACTACAGCAACTATAAGGTAATGGAATAACCTTCCATGGTCCTGATTGGGAAGGATTATCATCATGAAAATGGTAGTAGTGCCTCAAGCTATCTACAAATTCAATGCAATACTAAGAAAAATCTTAAAAACATTCTTCAATGATATAGAAGAAGCAATCTGAAAATTCTTGTGGAATAGTCAAAGACCAGAGCAACAAGAACAGTCCTCAGCATGAAGACTGGTACTATAAAAATATCAATACCCAACTTCAAACTCTGTGATAAAGTCATAGTAATAAACAGTTTGATAATAGTACAAGAATAGGGCAGAAAGCAGAGCAACAGCAGCTCATGCCTGTAATCCTAGCTACAGAGGAGGCTGAGATCTGAGGATCATGGTTCAAATCCAGCCCAGTCAGGAAAGTCTGTGAGACTCTTATCTCCAGTAAACCACTAGAATACTGGAAGTGGCACTGTGGCTCCAGGGTGCTCGCCTTGAGCTGAAGAGCACAGGAACAGCACCCAGGCAAAGAGTTCAAGCCCCACAACTGCCAAAAAAAGAGTAGAGGTGAGGACCAATGGAATAGAAGACCATGAAATGAACCCACATACTTATAGCCACATAATATATCAGGAGAGAAAAAAAATAGGATAGAAGGAAGACAGTATCTTCAACAAGTTGTCAAAAGAGAATTGTGTAAACATGTGCTGAAAACTTCAAAGAGATTAGAACAGATATTATAGAACCTTATATATCACCCTTCACCTAAATCAATTATACAAGAAACTAAGACCTCAGTGTAAGACCTGATACCCTGAAGAGGTGGGGAAACACCAACGATCCTCGACACAATTCAAAATGTCTGAAGTCAATATGCAGAATCACAACAAATCAAAGAAAGTCTGGATGCATGGGATTGCCTCAAAATGAAGAGTTTCTGCAATGCAAATGGCATAGCTAGCAAGATAAATTGAAAGCCCACAGATTGGGGGAAGATCTTTATTAAGTATGCATCAGACAAAGGCCTCGTATCTAAAATATACTCAATGGTCAAAACATTAAACCTTTCCAAAATCAAGTCCTCAAAGAAACAATAACCCAATTAATAAATGAGTTAAAGAGTGAAAGAGAGCTATCTCTGCAGAAGATGTAGAATGGTAAATTTATCCATCAAGAGAGAGAGATTTGACATTTCTCTATATGAAAGAAATATAAATCAAAACAAAATTGAGATTCCACCTCACCCCAGTTAGAATGCCCAATATAAAGAAAACTAACAATACCAGATTTTGCCAAGGATATGGCCAAAAAAGAATGCTTACTAAACTTTTGATGCAAATGTAAAGTTTTCAACCACTCATAAAAGAATTATGGACATTCCTCAAAAGAGTAAACATAGAGCTTCCCTATGACCCAGCAATTACATTCTTATTCATTCATCCAATAGAACACAAAAAAGACCACAGTGAAGACACCAGCCCAATGATGTTCATTGCAACATTGTTTACCATAGCCATGGTATGGAATCAACCCAGATGGCCCTCAGTGGATGGATTAAGAATGTGTGGTTTACATAGCTAATGGCATTGTATGCTCCCATCTGAAAAAATGATATTGCTAGTTTCATAAGGAAATGGAAAAACTTTGTCACTGTTCTTGATTTCTGATTTTATATAAGTTTATCTGTTTTGGTAAGGATAAGGGAGAACACAGAAATGGTGGAACAAAGTGTGAACAAATGCAGCAGTGATACTAGACACTAGGCAGAAACTGAAATATACAACTTGTGTGGAAGGGGCTTAGGAGGGAAAATCTGAGAGAAAAGGACAGAGGTTGCACCATTCCAAAAGAAAAGTACTCATCCAACATGTAACTCTAATCCCTCTGTATATCACCTTTAAAATAATAACAAAAACTTGAAAAAAGTGGAATAAAACATTACATGCAAATGAAATACAAAAAACTATGCGCAAGCATGTATAACATCATCACATCAAATAGACTTTAATGAAAGGATCAAAAAGTAACAAGATTTTAATGTCATGATAAAGGAATTAAATCAACAAAGTGAAATAGTAACTGTAGGTGTTTATTTTCACACTTCTAAGCAATTAACTATACTAACTGACTTTGAGATAGTCCTTAATACAATAATAGGTGAAGATTTTATGAAGAGATTTGCCATTCGGAATCAACAGGCAGGCATTAGAATTTAATTTCACCCTTGATTACATGAGCCCTATATATGCCAAAGAACATTTTAACCAACTTCTATTGAATAAAGCATTGTTCATCAATGTAATGAATTTTCTCCAGGAGAAATGATGGGGTAGGGCCAAATACCAGCCATGTTTTAACATTTTACAACTATCTTGAGCACACATGTAGGTTACACTGTAGTAATGCTAGAAATTACCAAGGAATATGGGCACATAATATGAAAATCAAATGAATTATATTTTAACCATTATTACTTAAATAATAATTGCATTAAAATTATTCATTGAAAAAATTGCTTCATGATAAAGTGAATTGTTTTTCAGGGCACATTTCATGAAATAATCTGGTCCTAGGAACAAATGAAAATGAAAAGAACATCAGAAACACATAGTTATAGAAAACAGGACTTAAAGGAACTATCAAATTTTGCTTAAACCAAGAGAAGGAATAATGAACTAAATAACTTGCACTGCATGTCAATGAACAAGAGAAACTCAAGAATAGTAGAAAGAATGAAGGAAACGATGTCAGGAGCAAAAGCATAGTGGCAATCAGCAATGAATCAAAAGGAGTTTGTGCAAAACAGAAGGGTTATAAGGCTGAAGTAAAAATCCTAAAGCAGCAATCAACAGAATGACATACATTAATCCATATCTCCATGATTCTGCATGGGCTGAATCAGTATGGTGAAAATAGCCATATTACTGAAAACCATATACAAGTTCAGTTCAATCTCCATCAAAATTTCTATCCCTTCCTAGACAAAAACAGAACAGGCAGACTAAATTTTCTGAAAAAGGAAATCCTTTATTCAGAATGATGTTAAGACATAAGAACAGTACTGAAAAATCACTGCCTTTCTCTTATGCTATGGGGCCAAATAACAAAAAACCACATAAATCAATGAAAAATAAGACAGAAATACTTGTAACATCTACAGATATCTGATTTTTGGAGAATTGACAAAAAATACATGGCCTAGAGATGGCACCCAAAATAAGGCATGGAGCCGTTAAATTGGTTATCCATGTGGCAAACATTGAAACTAAAGCCTATCCTTGAATACACAATTTTTTCAAATGAAAGTTGATTAGTTTTCAAATAGATACTGGAACATTGAAAGTAGTAGTGAAAATGAAGGTCAATATAAAATAACGATAACCTTAATAGATCTCACACCTGTCATAAAATAATAGAAAGATTTAAGTGTGGGGCTCGGAAGGTGGGTCAGTGGTAGAGTGCTTGCCTTGCATGCATGAGGCCCTAGGTTCAATTCCTCAGCACCACATAAGCAGACAAAAAAGACCAGAAGTGGCTCTGTGGCTCAAGTGGTAGAGAATTAGCCTTGAGCTGAAGAGCTGAGGGACAGCGCCCAGGCCCAGAGTTCAGGCCCCACTTCTGGACCAAAAAAAGAAAAAAAGAAAAAGAAAGATTTAAGTGTGAACTCAACTAGGTGGTAGAATATTTTTCTTATTTACAAGGCCCTAAATTCTACCCAAGAATGGAAATTTATAGCAGCTTTGTTTGCATCAAATTGAAAAGGTTCAGCACACTGAAAGAAACAGTGGGACAGCCAAATATTTGGTTGAAACTCATTAAATCATTTTAGCAATCAATACAATAAAAATAAAAACTACATCAAGCCACACAAAATTTTGCAGTGTTATTGTAACTGAATATTGGATGTGGGCGATGAGTAAATGGCAAACCTCAAGATAATCTTTAGGGCAAGAGACATTTAAATTAAAGGAGAGCATAGCAGTGTGGGCAGAAGAAATGTATTTTTAAATGATGATATCATGCATACCAAAGCTCAGGGATGAGGTCTGAGATGCATGCTAGGATCACAGTATTGTAATAATATATATGAAGTAGCTTCATATATATTAACTAATTTGCTAATTGTTTAAATGCCTGCAAGGTACAGTTTTACTTCTGTAATTCAGGGAGGGGAAGGGAAAAAACAAAATACTTAAATAAGGATACAGGTTGACCCACTATAACAATGACATGTACAAAACACTATGTGGAAAATGAACTTTACAACTTTGGTGGGAGGGGGTAATTGTGGCGGTAGGAGGGGAGGGATGGTAGGGGAAAAACAAAGGAAGAGGCAACAATGCTCAATAGGAAATGTACTCATTACCTTCTCACCCCTCTGTACAGTATTCTTACAATAAAAATGTACAAAAAATTAAAAATAACATTCAATGATGGAAACCAATGTCTCATGTCTGTAATGTTAGTCATTCAGGAGGCTGAGATCTGAGGATAACAGTTCAGAGCCAGCATAGGCAACAAAGTCCATGAAACCCTCCTCTCCAACTTAACCAGCAAAAAGCTGAAAGAGCTGTGCCTCAAGTAGTAAAGCCTTACCTTGAGCAAAAAACTCAGGGACAGCACCTGAGTTTAATCTCCGGACTGGTATGAACACGCACACAAACACACACACACACACACACACACACACACACACACACACACACACACACACACACACACACACACACACACTCCATGCAAACACAGTAGTAGATCACATACCTGTAATATTTTCACCTTATTTCCTAGTGATCACATTTAATTTTAATTTGTTTCATTTTTTCTGCTAATAGTTATTACTTTAGTTGTACACACTTGTGGAGGTACAATGTGACTAATACATGTATTAATAATTAATATAATGTAATTATAATGATCAAATTAAGGTAGTTAGCATTTCCATCTCTTTAAACTTGATCTGCATGTTTTTTACTAGGATGGAATAAATAAAATTTTGAACAAAAAAAATACAGTTTTAAAAATACCATGCAAACAAAGAACCTGCAGATTATTGCCTTACAGGGTCCCACTGATAGAGAACGGCATTACATTTTCATTGTTTATTTCTGTCTTGGTAAAGTTTCTCAAATGCCATGGGAACTAGAGGATTCTCATTTCAATTATGACTTTTAATTATATTCATAGGTGGTTAACTTGCACTCCTATTTGCCATTCAAGCACATTTGTACCTGGATCTGTAAGAAACAAACCAACTAGTTCTTTATAAAGATGATCTAGAACACAAAGGTAGCTTCTCAAAATCATTGCTGAATTTCTTTAGTAGAAAAAACAAAAATAAGGGGCTGGAAGGTGGCTCAGTGGTAGAGTGCTTGCCTTGCATGCATGAGGCCCTGGGTTCGATTCCTCAGCACCACATAAGCAAAAACGAAAAAAAAAAGCCGGGAGTGATGCTTTGGCTCAAGTAGTAGAGTGCTAGCCTCGAGCTGAACAGCTGAGGGACAGCGCCCAGGCCCAGAGTTCAGGCCCCCCAACTGTACCCCCCCAAAAAAAGAAAAACCAAAAATAAGAATAAATTTATTCCAAGTATGTTGTACTCATATATGGAAATACCACAATGGACGCCTATCATAATATAATTTGTACAAATTCAAAACATACTAAAATATTTTAAATCCCTTCAAATGATGGTAATGCTATATACAAATTAGAGATTGGGAATACATCCAGAAAGTCTGGAAAATTATCTGTGCTGGGGCCTCATGCGTGTAATCTTATATAATCAAGAACCTGAGAATTGCAGATACTAAGCCAAAGTCAACTAGTGTAGAAAATTCCTTGACAGACTTTTCTCCAGTTAACCAAAAAAATCCAGAAGTGCAGGAGTGATTCAAATGGTGAGAATCAACCTTGAGAGAAAAGGCCAATCAAGAGTACAAAGCAAACCAAACACTAATATCCCATACCTGTAATGCTTGCTCCTTCAGGAAGGTGAAAATGAACAGAAATAATTAGAGATGTAGGAGAGAATAAAGGATGTAGAAGAAGGCATAAAAATGGAATTAAATAGACCATGTGACTATGAAAAAAGTTCATGGTTTGCAGGTGGAACTACAATATGAAAAATTATTTGGCACAAGTATCATATTGTTCAGAAATTGAGAACGATTGTGGGTGTAGAATTGAGTGAAATTTCTCATTTACTGCTGTGTAATTGCCATGGTCCACTTATATACAGGAAAGATTTCATGTATAAATATTATTATCTGTAGTCAATAATATGAAGGGTATGGTTTTTTGGGGGTCTAGTCATGGGGCCTGAACTCTGGGCCTGGGCTCTGTCCCTCAGCTCTTCAGCTCAAGGCTAACGCTCTACCACTTGAGCCACAGCGCCACTTCAGGCTTTTTTCTTTTTGCTTATGTGGTGCTGAGGAATCGAACCCAGGGCCTCATGCATGCAAGGCAAGCGCTCTACCACTGAGCCACCTTCCCAGCCCCACCATTAATGATATTTTACTAATACAGACTATTCTTTTCTTCATATCTATAGGTAGTTATGAGATTTGCTGAGATTATAATTCTCAATGTGTTCATATTAGCACAGAAACAAAAGTACACAAACATGTTTTGGGAAATTAAGAGAAGGAAAGTTAGCTTAACATGGATAAATACTACGGAATAAGAAAAATAAACTACGCTAGGGACTGGTGCATCATGCCTGTAGTCTTAGGTACATAGGGGTCTGAGATGTGGTGATCATGTTTTGAAGCTATCTTGGGCAGGGGTGACTGTGAGACTCATTTCTCTATTTAACAACCAAAAAGAATCAGATGTAGAGCTGTGGCTCAAGTGGTAAAGCACTAGTCTTGAGCAAGAAAGCTCAGTACAGTGCACATGCCCTGAATTTCTAGTACAAGCACAAAAGAAAAAAAGATAAGCAAACATACTACTGGCATATAAGATAAGGACATATATATATATATATATATATATATATATATATACATATACATATGTGTGTGTGTGTGTTTGTGTGTGTATAATAGGAGGGAAGGGAGTATCTGAAGCCTTTTAGTACATAATTGGTGACACTGACTCAAATGTTTGAAATAGCAGCCATCCCATCATAATCTGCAGTGACTTCTGGGATTAAGAAGATAGTTGAGTAAAGTGTAGTGCCTAGAAAGAGAAGCTGTATATGGGAGGAAACCAAATTCATTTCCTACTAGTAGATAGAAATGTACTGAACCATAGATGAAAGGTACAAGTATGAAACTGAGCTTTTCACTGGTGCATAAGGATGGGTTGGCATGGTAGAGAAGAAAGAGAACACTCATCTGTGCACCTAAACTTCCCTCAGGCATTGCCTATCCTGAGAACAAAAAGTAAATGGAAATAGATTAATGAGTTACTTAGGGCTTGTTCTCTTCACGCCTTGGAAACATCGCCTGTTACTGCGATCTTTGTCTAAAGTGTAGAGGGCCAAAACACCAGCAACATCCCATCTCCATCCATGTGTGCTTAGTGCTTCATTGTAGAAAAGCACATAATGCCAGCCAAGGACTAACAAAGAGTGGAAGCTGGAGGAAAAGGAATGTGAAAGTCGAAAGGTACATCCATGAAGTATCTGCTAAGCTAAAATCCTGGTTCAAACTGAGGCCCACAGTTTTAGGTATACACACACACACAGACACACAGACACACAGACACACAGACACACACACACACACACACACATATGTGTGTATATATATAGATATCTTTGCACATGTGCACATGAGTCCTTTTATTCACAAACATGTGTAGTATAGTCCATCTTTCATGGAAAACTCTTGTGAATCCCCAGGAAGAATGTATTAAATTCTTCCCTGGAGCTCTGCGTCTGTGGCCTTGCATCCAGAAGAAAAACATAGGTTGGAAAGCACACTTGCAAGTTCTCCTTATTCATCTCGGGTGCTACTGTTTCTTCCAAGACCACAGACAGTGAGTCCCTAGTGTTGAAGTTAACTTTGATATGTTTACTCCAATATCTGTGTCTATTTGCCGAAAAGTCATTCAGAATGATGCAATTGAATTGCATCAGAGGATCCCATGTCAGGTGCATGGTGAAATGGACAGAAAAAAAAAATGTATTGTAGT
Source organism: Dipodomys merriami (assembly GCF_024711535.1). Lineage (NCBI taxonomy): Eukaryota > Metazoa > Chordata > Mammalia > Rodentia > Heteromyidae > Dipodomys > Dipodomys merriami. The sequence goes on along the minus strand of NW_027204164.1, from coordinate 7,367 downwards.
GGGATATCAACCAAAGTTATTAAGGCATCAGACCCAATGGGTCAGTTCATAAATTCAATGTCCACAGAACGTTGCTGGTTGATCTAGGCAGGGTTCCATAAAATTTCCATTTGCACAGGCTTCCAAAAATGTACCTGCTTACTTCTCCCTGGAAGCAATGATGATGCTGAAACCAACAAAATGTTACTAAGGGCTCTAGAATTTATATCTAATATATTCTGATAAATTCACAGATTAGTACATCATAAAAATATCCTCAGTAAGTTAGTCTCAATAAATCAAGTTTGATGCCAAATTGAATGTCACATTTGCATTCTGAACTTTCACCTTTACACAGGTAATTTTTACTCAACCTGCTTTCACAATCTAGTTTTGTTTTTCAGGACATGTTTTTGAGAACATATGGTAATAGAAGACTTCCTTCTCTACCATGAGCCTAAATCAATATCGGTACAGACTCTATGTTTTCTACTTGTCATAATATATTAGACACAAATACCACACAGAGACCCCAATGGCCCTTGAAAGCAGAGCTACTTCAGAGATGTGTACACACTCTGCAAATGTCGCAACCTTCCATGCACATGATGTACTTGCCCATAATCACGTACTACGTATCAGAAAATGTGCATTGCTGTTTAAACAAATCAGCAAATGTACTATAGATTGTAGAAGGAAAAACTTTTATTTATTGTGAAAATATCATACAGATGGGTTACAATTACATAATTTGCAATAACGTATATGTCTGAGACAAGCAGAAATGGTCAGATAAGTTGATTTTAGGAGAAATGAACCTCTAGATAAGGATTCAAATGGTTTTTCTTTCATGCGGTTGTTTCTAACATATTCATAAGATGATTTCTTTGTTGCTTTGTATGTCCCTCTCCCAAAGTATAACCCATTTTCACTGTATTTGATGTAGGAAAAAATTTTTAATGAGATTTCCACTGGCCCTTTAATCTTGTATACTCCTTATATTATATAATTATATCACTTACTTTTTCATTCTTAGTAGCATATGTTAATTCTATAGAGGGTTTATTTATACACATACATGTACATATGCAATGAACCTCAATCTCATAAGGTAGTGGTATTGGTTCATATCTTCAATCTATTTATCATTTTTGTGGGGTTTTTTTGTCAGTCATGGGGCTTGACCTCTGAGTTTGGGTGCTGTCCCTGTACTCTTCAGCTCAAGAAGAGTGCTCTACAGATTGAGCCAGAGTGCCACTTCTGATTTTCTAGTGGATTTTTGGAGATAAGTATCTCACAGGGGCTGGGAAGGTGGCTCAATGGTAGAGGACTTGCCTTTCATGCATGAGGCCCTGGGTTCGAGTCCTCAGCACCACATAAGAAAAAAGAAAAAAGCCAGAAGTGGAGCTGTAGCTCAAGTGGTAGAGCTCTAGCCATGAGCTGAAGAGCTGAGGGACAGCGCCCAGACCCAGAGTTCAGGTCCCACAACAGGAACCCCCCCCCAAAAAAAATAGAGTCTCACAGATTTTCCTGCTCAGGCTGGCTTTGAACCGCATTCCTTAGATCTCAGTCTCCTGAGTAGCTAGGATTACAGGCGTGAGCCACAAGCATCCAGCTTTTTATAATTTGTGAGAAACTACATACATTTCCATAGTATGAAATGATATTCCTATGAATTGTGTATAACTGATCATTTTATTTTGCCAGCATTTTTATTTGTGTTCTTGGTGATAGACATTGTCATTGAAGTGTGAAAAATTCAATGTCCTTTGGCTTTGCATTTCCTTTATGCCAAGGATGTTGAGCATCTATTTTTGTATTTTAATTGGCCCCATATACTTCCAGATGTCAGGAATATCTTTAAATTTGCTTGCCAATGTGTTCATTGACATTACTTAAGAGTTTAGATTTCTAACCTTCCTTCATATTCTGATAATTAAGTTCTTGGCTGATGTTAAGCTAATCTGTAAGCCATCTATTCACCCTAGTTACTGTTTATTGTGTTGTGCCACATTTTTAATTCAGTGTAACCCCATTTGTCAAATTTTGCTCTTATTTACTGAGATATTTGAAGTTTTAATCAGTAGCTTACTGTCTAAATAAAATGTTTCTTCTTTTATGTTGTCTGTAGTGTAGTATTTTATTTTACATTTTAGCTCTTCAATTTTTATGGGCTAGAAAAACAAGGACCATTCACAACTTAAGGCATACTGGAATACCTGGAGACAGTGTCCAGGAGAAGATGACTGGAATTGCGGTCAGAGAGAGAGAAGCTCTGTGAGTGGAAATATTTACTCACCACAAGTGCTGCCCTTGTGTACACATGTGGGACCTTTGGAGCCAGAGCGATCCTGCTTGTCTCATGGACTAGAAGTCTCCCTGAAGCCAGCAGTTGTTTCAAGTACTCAGAAAGTAATCTTGTGAAGTGAATCAAATATCCATTTGATGTTTTTAAGAATCAACGATATAGGGCTGGGAAGGTGGCTCAGTGGTAGAGCACTTGCCTTGCATGCATGAGGCCCTGGGTTCGATTCCTCAGCACCACATAAACAAGAAGAAAAAAGCCGGAAGTGGCGCTGTGGCTCAAGTGGTAGAGCGCTAGCCTTGAGCTGAAGAGCTGAGGGACAGCGCCCAGGCCCAGAGCTCAGGCCCAACAACTGGACCAAAAAAAAAATCAACAATATATTAAATAAAGCTACAATTTACAAATTGTCCACATACACTAATAGGAATCCTTATGCATTTCTGATCACAATAAGTAATGGAGGAAAGATTTTACCTGTTATTGGATTAACAGATATCTCCCTAGAGTAGTTTTACATATCCCTGATGCCATAAGGGTATCATGGAGTAAAATATAGACATTGTGACTTGATGAGTCTTTTACAAGGTATCCTACACTTAGACTTGTTGGAGTTGGTGAATTCTTCAAAACATGCAGCCTAACTCTGCTGACCATCTACTGGATGTTTGCCAACATCCACCTGGCACTGAACTATCTGTTCAAAATTTGAGTGCCAATTCTAATAATGTGAAACTCTTGACCTGCAGGAAAAGCATTGGAAATAGAGCCTGAAAATGGAGTGCTCAGATCAGAGAAGCACCCTCACTGGTTATTTTCAGCACCATGTTTTATGTGCCATGAAGATGCTGGCTTAGGCTGGCCCTTTAGAGTGTGCTGCTTACAGCTGTGGAATCTTCGGAATCTTTTTTTGTGCCTCTACTTTTGAATGAAAAAATGTTCTCTTAATCCAACTTCAACTATTTGATGCATGAGAATAAGAATCAATATTTATGAAGGGGGCACCTGATTCTATCTGAAAGGAGTTTCCCTAACCTATATATAGACAGAGCAAGGATAGCTTATAGCAGATTGTGAGACTTTAATCAAACAGGATTATTTGGAAAAGAGCTCGTTGTTCTAATACATTGCATAGATATGAACCACCTACAGTGTAACAGCATTCCCCCAGGCACTGGAAAACCCAAGCTCTGCTGCTCTCCAGGGAATGGACAGTTGGTCATTAACACTAGAAATCCTAAACAGTTTCAGTAGGTATGAAGTCCTCATGGGCTCTAGACACAATGAAATTCTTCCCAACTCCAGTTTGAACTTCATACCTTAGGACCAACTCACAAAGTGAGATTTTTGTGGGGTTGTTAGGCACTTTGAGACGTTTAGAATGTTTTTGACTCTTTTTGGAGCCCACTCTTGTGGCAACACTAGCATTAGTTTAAGATCTAAAGCCAGAGCCAGCTGTAGCACCTTGTGTTGGCCCACAGGCAGAAACTGTGCAATCTATATATTGTACTAATCACCCACAGTACCTGTTTGATTGGCAAAGCTGATATTCGAATTTTTTGTATTATCTGAGACAAACCCAACATCAGTTCTGTCAGGAGAAGCTTACGAGATGAGTAAGGAGAGGCCTCATAACTTGTCTTGCTTTCTTTCTTTTTTTAAATTGTGAAAATACCATACAGAGGGGCTACAATTACATGGGCAAGGTAATGAGTATATTTCTTATCAAGCATTGTAGCCTCCTCCTTTGTTTCCCCTTTCCATCCCTTCCCATCCTCCACCTGCCCCCCCAATCCTCCCACCCGCCTACCCCCACCCATGAGATGTATAAGTCGTTATGTCTTGCTTTCTGTACCTAGTGGCACATATTAATATATATGGTGAGGCTAAGGATGGGTCAGAGTTCCCCTTACTCTTGTGTCCTCTTGTTCTGTCTAGGACAACTTGCCTTTAAAAATGTTTTTATTGATACAGGTGGACCCATTGCAACAATGAGATGTACAAGTCATTATGTCGAAAACGAACTTTACAACTTTGGTGTGGGGGTGTGGTGGAGGGGAGGATTGGGGGGGTGGAGAGAGGATGGGAAGGGATGGGAAGGGGAAACAAAGGAGGAGGCTACAATTCTTGATAAGAAATGTACTCATTATCTTGCCATGTTATTGTAACCCCTCTGTACAGTATTTTCACAATAAAAAAAGAAAAAAATGTTTTTATTGATATTATAAAGGTGATACACAGAGGGGTTACAGGTACATAAGTTTGGACAGGTTCTGAAAGATTAAACATTAAAGTAGAGAGATGGGACCTTTTTCATTCCCATTAGAGCTGAACAGTCAAGCACTGGAATAGAGCTACAGCTAGGCAACCACTCATGCTCATCTGCCAGGAGAGTTTTCCATCTTCACCACGTATTGAGTTCCTGATATTCAGTGGAGCCCAGCCCACACATAATACTATTTGCTAGTAGTAGGATATGTTTACCTACACCAGGAGATAGACAAATGCTTGAGGGGCAATGGTAGAACTTGCTTCCATGACCAAGAAGTCACAACACCTCCCTGTGTTAGGATTGAGATTAGGGACTGAAAATTTTGTTATCCCTTTCCTATTTTCATTTCCTTCTGGGATACTCTGGTGCTGGGTATACTCTGTAGTTTAAATAAACTTGGCTATGGAGGCTCAGTCAGAGGTGACAAAGGAGTCTTTATTGGAGTGCTAGTTATGTGCAGATGACCAATTACAAAGACCTGCATCCACCAAATACACTGAACTCAGGAAACAGACCAAAGGAAAACAATACTAGCAAACCAATTCAGCTCCAATGGATTGCTGAGTTGGGATGACATGATGACTGGAGAAGAGCCAGGAGACATAAAACAGGACATGAACATGGAGATACGTGACATAGCATAATGGCTCCTGAGTAGGCCCATGCCTAGGTAGTCTTTTCTGGGGGCAGTATCAAGGAAACTCCTGGTCCCAGGCACTGGATGGACAGGCTTAATCGCCATTCATCCAGATACCCACCCAGAATTTTAAATTTTGCCATTACCAGTTTATTGTCTTATCAGTAAATTTTGTGCATTCTTGTGTATTTTCTTGTTCACTAATGTAGGTATCTTTTGGACTAAAAGACTTCAGTATTTTTGTAGAATAGGTATGGTGGATGTATAGTCTCTTAATTGCATCAGTCTGGAAATATGTTTGTGCATTTGTCCTTTATCTTTCTCTTGTGAAAGATATCTTTGAAAAGTACCGTTGTCATGGTAGATAGAATGCATTTTTTTCAGTTCTGTAAAGACTTCCTGCCAAACCCTGCTGGCATCTGTGTATTATATTTAGGACTCAACTGTTAGAGAAACAGAGACACACCTAAGTATTAGATCCATTTCTCTTCTAAGCTAGAGAATCTTCCATACAAAATTCACTTTTGACAGCTTGATCATACAATAGCTTGCCATATATGTGTAGATGTCATTGTCAAAAATTTGATTAACATTTTATGTTTTAGTTGGTATCATGTATTCTTATTCTTGTGTATGTAGGAATTTAAAATTCTGTCATTACTTATTAGAACAAGCATTTTAACTTGTTAGCATCCTCATCATTTCCTAAATCCACAAAACACTAATATTAACTATTATTTATACTGTTGTCAACTTTTGACAAAACTTCTTTCACATGTCTCCTCATCCTTGCTTTCAGTTTAGTACTCGACTAGATTTCCTTCAACGTAACTATTTTCTTCTATTTAGAAGACATCACTAAGTTAACAGGCATGAATTGAGAAATTTTAAATATATATATATATATATATATTATACCATATGTTGAAAAAGTTAATATTCTCATTTGAATTTCCATGTTGCTACCATTGTTTACTCCTTTGAACAATTCGTTTTTACTTCCTTATATTAATTTCCTTAAAATGTGCACACATACATATATCAAAAGTGTACACAAAGAAAGAAATGTACTTTAATCCTTTTTACTCCTGTTTTCTTTCCTATCCACAATTTTAATCTAAAAATATTGTGAATATAATAGTGATTACTCCTTTTTGTCCTACTGGCCTTGGAATTGGAATTTCAATGTAGAGTTTGCTCACAATTCATTCCTCTTCCCCCATGTTTGATGTTCCTCTGTTCAGAATGATTTCCTAGAGTTGAATGAATCCCTTTGTGCTACATGAATGAAAATACAATTCCCTCACCTGATATTTGAGCTCTTGTTCTGATTGATATTGCAGGACGTGTTGTTCACAATGTTGGGTGTGTGAGCAGAGCTTACTATGGAATCTTCTCTAAATGACACTTTGCTTCTGAAAGATGTTCTTAAATTGAAATATTTGTTAGTTAGCCTGACTTCCCATATAAACACATAACCTAAACTGGGTGACTCGAACACAAATTTTAATTTTATTTTCAATTCCCTGGCTTGAATTTGGGGCCGTGGAGTTGTACCTGAGCAGCTTTGTACTGAAAGCTAGCATTTTACCACTTGAAACAAAGCATCACTTCCGAATTTTGAGTGGTTAATTGGAGATTAATATTCCATGGAGACTTTCCTGCCAGTGCTGGATTCTAACTATGGTAGTCAGATCTCAGACTCCTGAGTAACCAGGATTACAAGTGTGAATCACTGGTGCCCAGCCAAACAAAAGTATTTTCACACACATATGGAAATTGTTACCCCAAGAAAAAGACAACTGAATACTTGGTGTCTTATGAGAGTCTATTTCATATTTAAGGGACAAGTTTGTGCTGTGGTGCATGTGAAAGTGGGCATAAAGTAAGCTGTCTCAGAGCTTAAGTAAGTTTCTGAATCTCATGCATGACAAATTCCCTTCATGTCCTTACTTATTCCTATTTACAAACATAAGTATAATATTTGTAATTTATCCTGATTGGAGATAATGTTTTAACATATTCATTGGCAGAGAAGTAAGCATTCAAACAATCAAAATCTTAAGTTTTGAAAAACTCCCTAAATTTCTATGCTCATTATGCAGCTTGATTTTCAAGAACTATAATTCGTTTTGGGATTGGCTTTTTCTGTTGAAGAAATGAAAAAAAACTATAAC
>NW_027204163.1:0-38265 GCF_024711535.1 Dipodomys merriami | reverse complement strand
CATGGGGAATGGAGGTAGCGTATCTAGCCTTTGTAGCATGTACAATTCAATGGGGAAAGGATGTAGCCTGTTGCGGTTCCTGTGGCTAAGAAGTGCATCATGGCCTCAGTAGGTGGAGATGTGTTGACACTGTGTTCTTTGAGTACATAGCACATGGTGTGGCACTTGGAAAACTGGATTTTTGCTGAGTGAGTGTTAAAGTGGGAGGGAGGTGCTTGAGAAGTCACTAGTCCATTATGGAAATAGGCAGCAAAAGGGACATCACATACTCGAGTTCTCACAGGAGGAATGCAGACATGAACACAGTGCTCTCCAAGTCCTCTGTGTTCTGCTGCAAAGACTTTCTTCCCTCCACATACTAGATCCATGTCTACTGTTATTTCCCTCATGAGTCAAATTAGCATGCCTCAGTTTTGGTAGCCAGTACCTAATTACACCATTTGGCTGCTAGAACCTCCCCACCCAACACACAACACACACACACACACACACACACAAACAAACACCCCAGCCAGTACGTAATTACACCATTTGGCTGCTAGAACCTCCCCACCCAACACACACACACACACACACACACACACACACACACACAAACACCCCAGCCAGTACGTAATTACACCATTTGGCTGCTAGAACCTCCCCACCCAACACACACACACACACACACACACACACACACACACACACACAGAACCTCCCCACCCAACACACACACACACACACACACACACACACACACATACACACACACACACACACACACACACACACACACACACACACACACACACACACACACACACACACACACACACACACACACACACACACACACACACACACACACACACACACACACACCCTGTCCCTGAGCTGTTTCGCTCAAGGCCAGTGGTGTACCATATGAGCCACATCTCTGTTTCCCACTGGGTTCCCTCCCCCCTTTGGTACTTAATTGGGCATCAGAGTTTCATGGTCTTCTTGCATGGGCTGGCCTTAAACCATGCATGATCATGAGATTTTTTTTTTTTTTTGTCGGTCATGGGGCTTGAACTCCGGGCCTGGGCGCTGTCCCTCAGCTCTTCAGCTCAAGGCGAGCGCTCTACCACTTGAGCTACAGCGCCACTTCCGGTTTTCTGGTGGTTTATTGGAGATAGGAGTCTCACGGTTTCTCCTGCCCGGGCTGGCTTTGAACCGCGATCCTCAGATCTCAGCCTCCTGAGTAGCTAGGATTACAGGTGTGAGCCACCAGCGCCCGGCGAGATTTTTTTTTTAATGATCATGAGATCTTAGCCTCCTGAGTAGCTAGTGATACCTGACTATTTTTGCAGATCCATTTTTGTAAATTTTCTTTCCAGTCTTTTACTTAATATTATTTTTGATGGTACTGAGGTTTGAATTCAGTGCCATGCATTTGCTCACTTGCTTGCTTCATCCACGCCTCCAGCTTGCAGTCTCTCTCTCTCTCTCTCTCTCTCTCTCTCTCTCTCTCTCTCTCTCTCTCTCTCGTTTGCTCTCTCGTTTGCTCTCTCACTCGCTCGCTCAATCCTTTTCTCTTTCTCTCTGGTTACTTTTATATGTATTTTATTATTAAAATACTGTATAGGCGGATTACAGTTACATAAAGGCAATGAGTACATTTCCTATCCAGTATTGTTGTTACCTCCTCCTTTGTTTATCCCCTGCCGTCCCTTCCCTCCCCACCTCCCTCAGCTACCCCCCATCTTCCTCTACTCCCCCCAACGGAGTTGTTAAGTGTATTTTACATCTCATTGTTACAATGGGTCAACCTGTATCCTTATTTAAGCATTTTCTTATTTCCCTTACCTTCCCAAATTACAAAAATGTATATACAAAATGCAGGGCACTGGAATCAAATACAGTGAAAACGGCGGGGGGGGGGGGGGGAGAACAAAAAACAGTACATTATAAATATATTAAAAACAATAGCAAGAAAGGACAAACCACTGTGTCCCTATCTTGGGGTTCCTTTCACTTAACATCCTCTTATATGGTCATATGTACATAGCTTTTGACCTTTTCTGCTTGTTCTAGACATTATTGCAAATAAGGGAAACCATAGGACCTATGTATCTTTGGGCCTGGATTACCTCACTTAATGAATTACCTCATTTAATAAATTTTTTCCAAATCTTCCATTTCCTAACAAATGGGGGCAATGTCATTCTTTCTGATGGAGACATAGAATTCCATTGTGTGTGTACACACACACACACACACACACACACACACACACACACACACACACACACACATCACATTTTCTTGATCCACTCATCTACTGAGGGGCATCTGTGTTGGTTCCATATTTTAGCTATGGAAATAATGCTGTGATAAACATAGTTGTGCTGTTTGCTGGTTATTTTCTGAAATGAGGGTTCATGAGTGTTTCTACCCTTGCTAGCCTTAAACTGCAATCCTCCTACTCTCAGTCACCTGAGTTGCTAGAATTATAGGCACTTGGCCTGTAATTTTTAAAAAAATTGGTTATATTGAGGATTAAACTTGGGGCTTTGCCCTTGCTAGGTAGGAACTTAGCACTTACTCCATGCCTCTAGCCTTATTTTGTATTGGTTATTCTTAAGGTAGGATCTCATTTTATGCCTGCGCTGTGAACCTGCTGCTTCCTATGTCACTGGGAAAGATAGATATGTGCCATTGTGATTCTTCCATGGCTGAGATATCAAGCATGCCCACTGCTTCAAATCATTAGTTGAGATGAAGTCTCTCAGATTTCTTGTGTTTGTTTTTTGACTGAGGCTGGCCTCAGACTCTGATCCTTCAGTCTTTACCTCCTCAGTTGCTAGGATTACAGGCCTGAATCACCTTGCCTGGATTACTTTTAAAGTAAGGGAAAGTAAAATAACCTGAAGTTAGAATAACCTGAAGGGATTCAAGAGGAAAGTAGAGAAAGTAAATCACACGTGCCATGTGGCACTGTCGCTGCTATGCATGGAAAGTAGGGCCACTTCACTATCAGGTGCAACTAGTGAATTGAGCCAGGCAGGCTTAAATGAGTAAGAAGACACACAAGGTCTAGTTGGCTTTAGGTATGGTATGATCTGGAAGTTTGTAGTACTGTCAGGGCATGGGCTTCTTCTCTCTAAGTTCTCTTGGTTCTGCCTTTATATTAGACTGAACACTCTGTACTCCCCATGCCCCTCCATACCTTGGTGGTAAAATATAACACTTTTTGACCTTATATCCATACCCAGACCCTAGAGGAGAGAATCTATCTCTGTTGCCTCTATAGAAAAGACATCTTAGCATGATCTGTTTAAATCTTTTATTTTATTTTTATTGTGAAAATACTACAGAGGGGTTACAATTACATGGGCAAGGTAATGAGTACATTTATTACCAAGCTTTCTTGCCTCCTCCTTTGTTTCTCCTTCCCATCCCTTCCCATCTCCCCCCGCTCCGCCATCCCCCCACGCCAAAGTTGTAAAGTTCATTTTTCGACATAACATCTTGTACAAACTTATTGGTCCACTTTGGATCTGATGTGTTTATTATGATAGGATTCATTCACAATCACTAGTCAAGAAGATGGGCTGTGCTGGGTGACTTATCCTACTTAGAGCTAGGGATGGGATTGGGCCACCTCAGTCATATGGAAAGAGCATTTACACAGAGAAGAAGCTGGCTACTCCTGGTTGTGGTGGTGGGAAAGATAGTTGAGAAGAGGCTGACAGATGTCCATGTCAGAGCCCTGCTGACATCGTGGGGACTAAACTTGACCCTCAAAATGCCACCACTTTGCCACTCTAGCCCTGTCTTTGTGGAGCACTGAACCTGTATCCTGTAGATCAGCACTCTCTGGCACCGCTGGGCTGAGGTGCTAATGGCATGGGCCTCAGTTTCTCACTGGGGAGAGCTTGGGTGTTAGGATTGCCAGCCTTGTTGCCTCAAGATGATTAGTTGAAAGCTGTCTTCATTGAGAATTTTCTTGTCAGTTCTGTGGCTGCTTTCCTCTCCCTGCTCTGAGAGCTGCTCCTCTCTCATGTGCATGCAAAGTCAGCTCACTGAAAATCTCTTGAGCTGAAAAAGAGCTTCTGTCTCTCCAACTTCCCCTGCTGTTCCTAGCATGAGGAGGTAGACTGTTCATACTTTGGAAGCTAGAGGAAGCTAAACAATTCCACTTGCTGTGTGTGGGGGGTGTATTTATGCATGTGTAGCTGGTTCTGCATGTGGCTCTCTTTCTCACTCTTTGATCTATCCATGCTTCCTGTTTGCTGCCCTCTGCTGAATAGAGATAGGAGAAGGAAGGGGGAAACAAAAAGCAGCCCCAGTTTTTCTTCTTGTTCTTGGGTTTTTAAGAAGTTGAAGCTGTGAATGCTGAATTTTCCTCAGCTTCCTTAGATGATGGAAGACACAACATAAAATACTACTTGTAAGAATCTTAATGAGGAGGATATATGTAGTAATAACTGGCTGCCATTCATTTAGCCCATTACTTTTGTTTTTTGTTTTTTTTTTTGGTCAGTGGTGGGGCTTGAACTCTGGGCCTGGGCACTGTCTCTCATCTCTTCAGCTCAAGGCTAGTGCTCTACCAGTTGATCCACAGCCCACTTTCTGATTTCTGGTGGTTAATTGGAGGTAAGAGTCTCACAGGCTTTCCTGCCCTGGCTGGATTTGAACCATGATCCTCAGATCTCAGCTTCCTGAGTAGCTAGGATTATAGGCATGAGCCACTGTGCCTGGCTTGTATGGTTGCCGTGTTTGACTGAGTTCAGGAGGCCAGGCATTTAACCTCCCTGGACCCTCTGTTTCCTGGCCTGTAAATAGAGCTTTACCTGTCTCCCATGCCAGCAGAATACAGCTAAAATGGGGCTTGTCAGAGCCAGAAGCCAATGACTCATGCCTGTAATCCTAGTTACTCAGGAGGCTGAGATCTGAGGATATGGTTCAAAATCTGGGAGACTATTATCTCCAATGAACCACCAAAAAGCTAGATGTGGAGCTGTGGCTTAAGTAATAGAGCACTATCCTTGAGCACAAAAACTCTGGGCCAGGGCCCAGGCAAGCCCCTGTGTTCAAGCCCCAGGATTATCATAGGAAAAAAAGAATAGGGCGGGGCTGGTTCATTTTTTGACCCATATCTCTTTCCACCTGGCCTTCCTTGGGGCAGCTGTCACGTGCTGTGGCAAGGGGTGAGTCATCCTTTATCTGCGGTGAGCTGTAGGAAGAGGGTCTTCCAGAGGTGTCGTTCCATGGGTCTGGGTACTCCTGCCTGTTTCTCCCTCCTTCATGTCGTCTCCTCCCTCTGCTCTCTGCTTTCCCCTGGCAGTGGGCAAGGCAGGTGACTGCTTCTGCCACCAAAGCACTGTCAGGGAACAATAGTCCACATTAAGAAGGGCTGCCAGGCACCATGCCAGAGGTATTAAAGGGACATTTGATGACTTTTAATGTGAATCATCAGGTTTTATACTCTTTCTCTCTGTAGCAGATAAAGGGCAGGAAAGTCCAGGTGTGGATTTCTTCCCCCAGCCTTGTGGGGTTCTCCTTGTGGTGTTAATGTGCCTCTTTGACCCCAACCCTGCTTTCAATAATCTCATCTCTCTGTGTCATTCCCAATTGGTGTTGGGCTGTGTGTATGTGTGGTTGTGTGTGGTGGCTATCAGACACCATTTTGGGGTCTGGTCATGGAGCCTGAACTCTGGGCCTGGGCGCTGTCCCTCAGCTCTTCAGCTCAAGGCTAGCACTCTACCACTTAAGCCACAGCACCACTTCCAGCTTTTTTTTCCTGCTTATGTGGTGCTGAGGAATCAAACCCAGGGCCTCATGCATGCAAGGCAAGAGCTCTACCACTGAGCCACCTTCCCAGCCCCTAAGACACCATTTTAGAACCCACAATTGCTGCACTCCTTGTCCTGTCCCTCCTTCTCCCTTCCACCCTCCTCCCTCTCCTCTTTGTGCCAGTCCTGGGACTTGAACTCAGGGTCTTGGCACTGTCCCTGAGCTTCCTTTTGTTCAAGACTAGCACTCTACCACTCGAGCCACAACATCTCTTCTGACTGTTTCTGTTTCTGTTGTACTGAGGAATCAAACCTAGGGCTTCATGTATGCTAGGCAAGCACTCTACCACTAAGCCACATTCCCAGCCCTGTCAAATCTCTCTTAACCTTTTCCCTGTCAGATGGGCAGCCATCTTTGACTTGAATACACCCCAGTGGGGGGATCTCACTCAGTTTAGCTCAGCAGGGCTTAGGTAATCTGCTGTGGCCCATAGTGACTTAGAGGCTCTTCATCATTTCTGTCTCCTTTTGTATCTTTCCTGGCAGGTAGAATTCATCTATGTCTTTTGGAAATGTTTATAGAATGTAATTTGTACAGCATAGTGGCATGGATGTTATGGTGGGTTTGTCATTTTCCTAAGGCCTTCCCAGGAGTGAAGTAATGTTGAAGGAGTCCTCTCAGCAGGACAGCCCCTAGGGTGAGCCTATGGCTAGGGAGAGAGGATTCCCAAGATTTACTCTCTGAACCTTACACTTCTTTTGTCTCTGGCAGCTCTAGTTCCAAATATAACCAGTGTGTTGTATGTGATCATGTAGTCCAGAGCCTAATATATGGTTTTGTAGATAATACAGTCTCCACTATAGCCACTCGCTTCTGCCACTGTAGTATGTATATAGCCACACACAGTACATTCATCACCTGAATATGCTGTATTTCAATAAAGCTTTATTTGCCAACCCTATTCTGATTTCTTCCTGGTAGAAGTTCTGCATTGTGAGGTGGGGGCCATCCTGAACTATTTGACTCTGGATAGACCCTTGACCTGACAGAGCCTCTGTGTCCTTATCTGTATGTTGTGTGACTTGGGAGAGTGAGTTCTAATGTTCCTGCTTTAGCCCTGGGATCTCAGTGAAGCTCTGAGTTCTCTACTGAATCTGGCCCAAACTTTGATTCTGACTCCGCCCATTTCCCTCCTCTTACCCTATCCTAGCTTTCCTGGATCCTTGCTCAACGCTCCTAGCTCTTCTCCCCACTTCTGCTGGAATCTAAGTCCATTTTTAACACCCAGCCAGAGAATGCATTTATGAGTAAAATCAGAGGCTCCTATCTCTTTTCTAGAATTCATTAGTGCCTTGCAGCTACTGCTCAAGTTCAAGCTCCTGCCTTGTCTGGCCCTTTTGTACCCCTCCAGCTTCATTTTGTGTGTGTTGGTTGTGTTCACCATCACACTCCAGCCTGTTGGCTGTCTTACACAGGGGGCTCACTTCCTACCTTAGGTTTTTGCTCAGAGAATGAATGAATGCTCTTCCTAACAACTTTGACTTAGTTCTCTTCACCTTTGAGGTTTCAGCTCTAGTGTCACCTCAGACAGCCATTTTTTTTTTTTTGGTCGTGGGGCTTGAACTCTGGGCCTGGGTGCTGTCCCTCAGCTCTTCAGCTCAAGGCTAGCGCTGTACCACTTGAGCCACAGTGCCACTTCTGGCTTTTTTTCTTTTTGCTTATGCGGTGCTGAGGAATTGAACCCAGGGCCTCAGGCATGCAAGGCAAGTGCTCTACCACTGAGCCACCTTCCCAGCCCCCTCAGACAGCCTTTGGTGTTGTTATTGTTAGCTTTTTTTGTTTTCATCCTGGGTCCTGAACATTTTTACTCAAGGCTGGTACTCTTCCACTTGAACTACCAATCCCATGCTGGCTTTTTTGGTGGTTAATTGAAGATAAGAGCCTCATGGGCTTTTCCTGTCTGGGTGATCCCTTAGATTGCAGCCTCCTGAGTAACTAGGATTACAGAAACAAGCCACGGGCATCTGTTTTGATAGGCATCTCTTAGAGCTGACGTCTAGAAATTCCCTTATCACTCTGCAACATATCTGTGAATGATCCACTGACTAGAATCTGCTTGCTTGTTGGTTTACTTGTTTGTTTTTCTGCTTCATTAGATCGTGAGCACCATAAGATTCAGGACCTCATCTGTCTTATGAACTGATTCTTCCAAAGACAAGCACATAGTAGCATCAGTATCTTGACTGACTGTTGTGTTCCTGCTGAGATTCCGTGTGTGTGTGTGTGTGTGTGTGTGTGTGTGTGTGTGTGTGTGTGTGTGTGTGTGTGTGTGTGTGTGTGTGTGTGTGTGTGTGTGTGTGTGTGTGTGTGTGTGTGTTTATTGGTATTGGGGCTTGAACACAGGGCCTAGGCACTGTCCTTAGCATTTCTTTCTTTTTTTGTAAGTCGTGGGGCTTGAACTCTGGGCCTGGGCACTGTCCCTCAGCTCTTCAGCTCAAGGCAAGTACTCTACCACTTAAACCACACTGCTACTTCTGGTTTTCTGGTGGTTAATTGAAGATGAGAGTCTTACAAACTTTCCTTCCCAGGCTGGCTTTGAATTACGATCCTCAAATCTCAACCTCCTGAGTAGCTAGGATTACAGGCATGAGCCACTGGCTCCTGGTTGCCTTTAGCATTTCTTGCTTAAGACTGTGAATCTACCATTTGAGCCATACTCTACTTTTGGCTTTTTGGTGATTAATTGGAGGTAAAAGTCTAATGGACTTGTCTTCCCTATCTGGTTTTGAATCTCTATCCTCGGATCTCAGCATCTTGAATAGCTAGGGTTATAGGCTTGAGCAATGGATGCCGGGCATCCAGGACTCTTTATCTGCTGCTGTTCCCTTGTATGTCATTTGGAAGTCTTTCTGCTCTTGGTGCTAGGAGACACTGTACACATTGTCCCTCAGGAGGCTGCATTCTTGTGCTTTCATTTCCTCAGGTAAGATCAGATACCTCAGAAGGATGAGCTTCCTGGAAGAGCAGCTGGTTCCTGGCCTGAACTGATTGACTTCCTCTTTTTTTTTTTTTTTTTTTGACTTCCTCTTAAACTGTCCATTAGCATCAATCTGTCCATCCCCTTCGCCTACATGGCTTTGTGGGTGGTGTCTCTGAGTGAGGATCTGTCTAGTTCTCTCCCTTCAGATGGTCTTATAAAACCATTTTTTACCACCATAATAAAGATGATGTATAGAGAGTTACAATTTCATAATTGAGATGGTCTTTTTAAGCACAAAAGAGTCTCTTTGGGGTAAGATTTTGTTCTTGGAAATGTGGGCCTCTGTTTACTGTGTTGGGGGGAAGGTGTTTGCTGCAGCTAGGGTGAGGGTCCTTTGGGACCAGAGGTAGGTCTCTTAGGGAGAAAGGCTGCATCCCAGTGACTCAGTCTTTCCTTAGGCCCCATGAAGGGGTAAACGGATTCACAGATGGAATTGTTTCCTCAAATAAGATCTGTTATACCAGTGGCCCACACATGCAATCATAGTTACTCAGGAGGCTGAGATCTGAGGATCACAGTTCAAAGCCTGGTCAGGTAGCAATGTCCAGTTAGTGTCCAGTTAACACCAAAAAGTCTGAGTGAAAACGCGAAGGGACAGCTCCCAGGCCCTGAATTAAAGCTGCAGTAGCAGCACGAGACACACACACACACACACACACACACACACACACACACACACACACACACACACACACAGTAACAACCTGTTAAAATTCTAAGACTCAATCCTCAGAATATGACTTTAGTTGGAAACAGGGTGATTGTAATTAACATGGTTAAAGGGTGTTCCTGCTGGAATAGAGTGGGGCCTTAATCCTACGCTACTTTGTTGGAAAGACTACCCCTACAAAGACGAAGTCAGATTGGGGTTATGCTTCTTTTTTGGGGGGGGGTCCGGTCATGGGGCCTGAACTCTGGACCTGGGTACTGTCCCTCAGCTCTTCAGCTCAAGGCTAGCGCTCTACCACTTGAGCCATAGTGTCACTTCCTGCTTTTTTCTTTTTTTTGCTTATGTGGTGCTGAGGAATTGAACCCAGGGCCTCATGCATGCAAGGCAAGCGCTCTGCCTCTGAGCCACCTTCCCAGCCCCGGGTTATGCTACTTTTGGCCAAAGCACACCAAGCGATCCCAGAGGTAGGGATAACTGTCTTGATCTCTTCTAGCTCCTTCTGTTCCTTTTTTAATTCTTACAAATGATCCTTCCTTCCATGGAGGATTAACAAATCCCACTGCCCATATGTGTTCTTTAACTAAAACCACTCTCCTGATTAAGAGATTTCCATCAACATCATTGTCTGAATATGTGGTCCTTGCGTTTTGTCACTCCACTACAATGTCTCTCAGTTGATCTGAGTTCCATCTACATTGATACCAACAGTTTTGTTCTGGATCCAAACTAAATTTGGGGGAGTTCTGTGTGGTAGTTATAAAAAACCACTCCCAGGGCTGGGAATGTGGCTTAGTGGTAGAGTGCTTGCCTAGCATGCATGAAGCCCTGGGTTCCTCAGTACACATAAAGACAAAGAGCCAGAAGTGTTGCTGAGACTCATGTGGTAGAGTGCTAGCCTTAAGCAAAAGAAGCTCAGGGACAGCACCTAGGCCAAGTTCAAGCCCCAGGACTGGCAAAAAGAAAGAAAGAAACAAACCCAAACACTCTCAGTGTAACAGGGAACACAAATGAGTTGACAGAGCTGTAGCATGCAAGGCAGGACATAGAATAATTCCCTCTGGAAGAGGAGACCAGTGGAATGTTTTACCATGAAGAGATTATGCTGTGGAGATCTGAAAAGGCTTCTGCAAGTGATAAGATGTTTTTTTGTTTGTTTGTTTTTGTTGTTTTTGATGCAAATACTGAGGTTTGAATGTAGGCTCTGAGTGCTGTCCCTTAACTTTTTTGCTCAAGGCTGGTGCTGTGCCACAGCTTCATTTCTGGTTATGTGGTGGTTCATTTGAGAAAAGAGTCTCATAGACTTTCCTGCCAAGGCTGGCTTTGAATCAAGACCCTCAGATCTCAGCCTACTAAGTAGCTAGGATTACAGGCATGAGCCACTTGTGCCTGGCTAAAGTAGTGAGTAAATTTTAAGGTGGTCCTTAAGAAGATCAAGACTGTAGTCATGTGTATGCAGTATGACTGGGCCTCTCACGTGGTAAGAGGGGGCCTATTCCAGCTATAACGGGTGAGGCCGAGTCACTGAAAGTTCTGTTAATATCTGCTAGAGAGTAATTGCAGTGGTGGGTAAGGGACCGGTCACAATGCTTTGATGACTGGGCTATAGAAGCTGGACTTCAGGAGGCAGGGAGGCAGGAGGCAGTGAGGGAAGGTTTTTTGTTTTGTTTTGTTTTTGTTTTTGTGTGTGTGTCAATGTGTGTGTTTTAATCATCCCCCATATTGGTATTTATTACATAAATAACATTTCTAGCCAAAACAAGTAACAACTTCAGTGACTGAATTCCCAGTGACCCATTAGCCAACCCAGAAAACAAAAAAGCCATAATGACAAGAAGAAATAAAATTAAAATTGAAAAGCACCTTTTCCTTGTTGTATTTAGTGTTTCAACTGAAACCCAAAGCTGATATTAGATGTAAAATCCACTTGCAGGATTCTTGTGGCTGTGGGTAGTTGTAAGCCTAGGATGAGGGAAGCACAGATGTCTCAAGAAGGTAAGTGAAGGAACATGAAGGAAGCATGGAGCCAGGGAGAGCAGCAGCTGATGCTAAAAGAGAATGGATCCTTTCATTCATCTACTGTGCCCACCTGCAGGTATCCAGATGCCAAATAATCTGCAACGTCTGAGCTCAGGATATTCATCATATATAATAGTTATTGCTGGTGCAGTACTAAGTACTCTCTATATTATTGTTCTTTTTCTCTAGGGGGCTGGGGGTTCTGAGGTTTGGACTCTGCTAGGCTGGTGCTCTGCCAAATGAACCATGTCTGCAGCCCTGTTTTTTACTGATTGTTTTTTTATGATAGGATTTCACTTCCTGCCTGAGTGAATACCTGAATGTGATTCATTTATTCTAGACTGCCGCTCTTCCTGACATCACAAGCACACACTGCCTTCCATGTAGATGAAATCTTGCAGACTTTTCTGCCCGGATTGATTTGGAAGTGTGACTCTCTTTATCAAGCCTCTTCATTAACTAGGATTGCAGTATCTGGTACCCTGCTCATGATCACATCAGCCTAATAATATGTGGACCATAATTGCTCCATTTTATAGATGAGGGTACTAAGCATAGGGCAAGAGATATGCTTCACTCAGGGCCACACAGCTGGCTGCTGAAATGCTGACTGGCCTGCAGAGCCTGAAGTCCTAATCCCAGAATGCAGTGTGTCTCTCTGGCTTCTGTGAGTACAGGTGTGTGCAAGTTCATGGGAGAGCCTGGCCTCCTGAAAAGGGAAGCGCTGACTATTCTTTTCAAGTTGAGTGTGATGATTCAGCCAGGCCCTAAAGGCTAGGGAAGGGGTGGGAAGCCATGTGATTCTAGGCAGAGGTGCAGCACAGACAGCAGTCCAGACTGGGAAAACAGCAAGGTGTAGTCAAAGTCCCCAGGTTTGGGAGAAGCTGGGCCATAGGCAGAGCTGGGTCTGCCTAGTCTACCTTGCAGTTCATGGAATACTGTGTTTAGTAGCTAAGTCATGCAGCCAACTAATTGTTTTGTTTACCTCTGTCAGGCATTTATAGCTGGGCCAGGTGAGTCAGGGAGAAGCCCAGGATGATCCTGGGAAGGATGTGTACACTCCAGTTCCAGGCCTTGCTGTGCAGTCTCAGCCTGATTGAGGGCTGCTGGCTGAGTCTATGGTTCTGCTTCATTTACATGTGAGTCATCCATCAGTTTCTTACTGAATACTGAATGTGCCCCAGACTGGTACTCCAATATTCCTAGAGGGAGGGACCCAGTCTCTGACCTTCAGACCTGTTGTACTGCTGCCAGACAGTGAATTTCAGACATGACCTTGAGAGCCCAGTAAAGGCCATGTGGTACCTTTCAGACTGCCTTCCTTACTACCCCTTGTCTCCTTGCCTCATTCTCATTCTGCCTTAATACCAACCTTTCAAGACCTCTGTTTTGTCTGGGTTTGATCCAGACATCACTGTCCTAGTTATATGTGTTTAGATACATTATTTATTGATTTATTTATTTGGTGCTGGTCCTGGACTTGAACTCAGAACGTAGGCGCTCTCCCTAAGCCTTTCTGGTCCAGGCTAGAGCTTTATCACTTGAGCCACAGTTCTGTGTCTGGGTAATTGGATGGGTAATTTGATGGGTAATTGGAGAGAAGAGTCTCATGGACAGTTAGCAAAATGAACTCCCTTCCCATAGCTTAGTACACTCCTTCCCTTCTCCACAGCTTAGTATGTTCCCTTCCTAGGCAACACCAGGCCCACTTGGTAAAGGCAGTAAATAATCAGCCTCCAACACCCTCTACCTTGGGATGGCTCTTCTCTGGAATAGCTACCACCATATAAGCCATGTAAGCAACAAGAGCCTCTTAGAGTGATCTTCAGGTCTGGGCAGTTGAGAGACCCCTTATCTACTATTTGGACAGTAGCCATAAATCCTCATCTTCCATTATGAAGCCCCTGGCCCACACTTCCACACCAGGGTCTCTGCCTCCTCATCCTTTCTAGCCCCTCCTAAACCTCCTAGGTTATATAGGTCACCTTAGACATAGCTGGTGCTGCTTCTCACTTCTCCCCTGTGAGAAGGTTTCTTGCCGGGTCCTTTCCTGGCAATAAACTTTTCTTTATTCTCTGTACCTGGATGTCTGTGAGGTTTTCTGGGAAAGTCTAATAATCTAGCATGGTCTTTCCTGCCCAAGCTGGCTTTAAAGCATGATCCTCAGATCTCAGCCTTCTGAATAGCTAAGATAACAGGTGTGAGCCATCACTGCCCAGCCTGAATACATTTCTTAATCTCTTTCTTTTGTCATTTCTTTAATTTTTTGGGGGGAGGGAGAGTGGAGACGTTCTCCTGGGACTTGAGCTTTGTGCTTGGGTGTTGTCCCTAACCTCTTTTGCTCAAGGCTAGTGCTCTACCACTTGAGTCACAGCTCCACTTCTGGCTCTTTTGGTAGTTAATTAGAGATAAGAATCTCACAGACACTGGGGGCTGGTGGCTCAAGTCTGTAATCCTAGCTATTCAGGAATCTGAGATCTGAGAATCATGGTTCCAAGTCAATCCGCGCAGGAAAGTTCTTGAGACTCTTTTTTTTTTTTTTTTTGTCGATTATAGGACATGAACTCTGGGCCTGAGTGCTGTCCCTCAGCTCTTCAGCTCAAGGCGAGCTCTCTACCACTTGAGCTACAGTGCCACTTCTGGTTTTCTGAGTGTTTATTGGAGATAAGAGTTTCATGGACTTTCTTGGCTTTGATCTGGGATCCTCAGATCTCAGCCTCCTGAGTAGCTAGGATTACAGGCGTGAGCCATGGGGGCGCTCACCTTTCATGAGATTCTTATCTCCAATAAACCACTAGAAAACTGGAAGTGGCACCTTGGCTCAAGTGGTAGAGCACTCGCCTTGAGCTGAAGAGCACAAGGACAATGCCCAAGCCCAGAGTTCAAGCCCCGTGACAGACAAATAAAAAAAAAGAGAATCTCACAGATTTTCCTGTCCCGGCTGATTAGCACTGACCCTCCCCAATAAAATGGACATAATTATACTACTTAGTGCTTCAGGGGATAGGTTTTAGGATTAAATGAGTTTACACACACACACACACACACACACACACACACACACACACACACTTTGAATAGTGCCTGGTGCTTAGTAACTGTGATAGTGATGCCATTGTTATGCCCAGTGTGGGTTCTCTTAACCTAGACCCTCTGTAGTGGACACACTTTAGAATTCAGAGTCAGGCTTCAACCAGGTTAACGCAGAGGATTTTTTAACTATAAAACAAGAGAATAGACTAATGAGAGATTTGCTAACGAGCCAGTTGGTCAAGCCTGTATCCTAGCTGCTCAGGAGGCTGAAATTTGAGGATGGCAATTGGAAGACAGTCTGGGCAGCAGAAATAGAGCTATGGCTGAAGTGGTAGAGTGTTAGCCTTGAGCCAAAGAAGCTCAGGGACAGCACCCAGGTCCTCAGTTCAAACCCCCAGGACTGGCACCAAAATTTAAAAAAAAACTGTAAAGGACATAGGAATATCAGCTGTAGGAGCAGCCACTATCTGAGTTGCCATCACATGGCTGAGGAAGTGGTTCCAAACACCTTCTGCTCAGGGCCGTGGCAGAGTTCTCAAGAAAGAGTCCAAGTGCGACTTGGAGAGGGGAAAGCCATGCTTTTTACCTAGTGGCGGAGAACTTACTGAAAGCTCTGCTAAGGCATAGGGAAGGAAATTGGTGGTGTGAGATGTTGGTGTTGGATGATGTTGATCTCCATCCTGTGCACAGCTAAATAGAGCAGTTGTTCTGCCAGGAGCTGGACCTGGAGAGGCCATGCCTGGCCACCATCCTCCCCCTGAAGGGTCTCACACCACTGTGGTAGTTGGAAGGTCAACATCTGGAATGGCTGTATCGCATTCTGCATAGTGGGCAATGATGGTTGTGTTGCAGCAGAGAATTAAAATATTGATAATTGGTGGTCTTTGTCAGTGTGAGCTGAGAGAACAGAACTTGAACAGAGGATTTACAGAATCTTGTATTTCTCATGTTGGGGAAACTGAAAGTCTGAGCTCAAGGCTGCCAGAGTCAAGGTCATGGTCAAGGTGCTAGTTTATAGCTAATTGCTTTTTTTGCAATTAACAATTAGGGGTGAAGACAGTGTTCAGGGGAGAGCTCCTGTTTCTTCTCATGAAGACACTAATCCCACTCTTGGGGCTCCCTCCTCATGAAATAATCACCCCAAATTCTGGCACATTGGTGAATTTGGCAGAAGGGACCCAAGCATTCAGTCTGCAACATCCACACAAGTGTTCTTAAAATTAGGAATGTTGGCACAGTGCATACAGTGTATTGTGGAATAGCCTTGGTTCCCTGTGGTCAGGCACCTCCCTCCCCCCATGGCCAAAATGTATTCAGACAACACATGAATTGGATAAATAAAGACTATTAATACACGTGTCTTTTTAGATCAGATTTTGTTGCTAAATGAGTTATTTAAGAAGTTATTAATGTTTTAGATTTTGAAATTGAGGCAAAGATGTGCTTGACCTGTGGTATTTTTATGACTTTCTCTACTCATCAGTCATAGTGATCTCTGGAAATGTGAATAATGCCCCTGGCTCTCCTGTAGGAAACTACTCCTGGTCCCCTCCTCTCCTGTCTTCCCCACCTCTGTTCCCAGCCACATTGACTGCATGAAAACCACCTGCCTCTTACTACATGGAATGCTTGTTCTCCCCCTCTGTCTCTCTCTCTGTCAGTGTCTCTGTCTCTTTCATATACACTCACACACACACATATATACACAAACTTCTTATTTTTCTGTTTATGTGGTACAGGGGAATTGAACCCAGGGCTTCATGTGTGCTAGGCAAGCACTCGACCACTAAGCCATATTCCCAGCCCACGTACAAACTTCGAATTGGTCCATATGGTTCAAAACATTAAATGTAGATAGATGAGGCGGGGTGGGGGGAGGGAATGATCAAATGAATGTGGGGAATGGTCACAGCCAATATATATAAAGGCTGTGAAAAATCCAAAATTTAAAATGCATTGAATAGAACAAATAAAATGGAAAAAGGATGTTAGGAAGAGCAAAAGGACCCTCCCCGTTCCTCACTCCCCCAGGAAAAAGCAAATGTAAAAGGGCAGGAAGAGCATAGTTCCAGGAGGGCTGTGTGGTTGCCCGGGGCTTTGGGGCTGGAAAAGAAAGAGCAAGAGGTGAAACTAGTTTCCAGCAGAGTTGGCTGGAGCAGAGTATGTCTGGGCTGTGTGATTTAGCTTTTGCTAGAGGCCTCCCCCACTTCCCTCCCTCTTCCCTTCTCTCCCCTTCCCTCCCTTCCCTCCCTTCTGCTCCTCTCCTCACTTTTCCTAACAAATTCTAGAATCTGGTGACTTATAGAACAAACACCTCATAGTTTCTGTGGGTCAGGGATTTGCACTTTGCTGTATGAAGTGGTCTGGTTCGTGTGAGATTGTAGTCATGATATCTAGCTCTTCACCCTTCTGGGGTCTCAACTGGAGCTGGGTGGTCTGCTCACAGTGTTGTGTTGTAGCTTGATTTCCCTAGACCAAATGATTCAGGAAGGAGGAAAAGATCAAGCTGACAGCTCTATTCCCTCTTTGACCTAAATGTAGTCTCTGAACATGTCCATGATACTTGAAGCTTGCTGGGAACCAAGTGCTGTTTGCTAGAAAACACAGCTACTACCTTTGATAAGAGCTGTTAAGCCTTGGAGCCTATTGATACCCTGTTTGAAAACATTGCTTGGCACCACCACTTTGCATAAGAACCTCCACCACTTTACATAAGAGCCACTAAGCCTTGGGCTGGGAAGGTGGCTCAGTGGTAGAGCGCTTGCCTTGCATGCCTGAGGCCCTGGGTTTGATTCCTCAGCACCACATAAGCAAAAAGAAAAAAGCCAGAAGTGACGCTGTGGCTCAAGTGGTAGAGCACTAGCCTTGAGATGAAGAGCTAAGGGACAGCGCCCAGGCCCAGAGTTCACGCCCCACGACTGGACCCAAAAAAAGAAGAGCCACTAAGCCTTAAAACTTACCTATGACAACATTGATTGGCACCTTCTGAAGATTCCCCACCTATGACCTTTTGCAAGATACACTTTGCAGTTTTGGTGCCTAGCAACCCTATTGACCTGCTGATGCTAATTACCCTGCTCAGCATGCTATATATACTGCTGTGTAAAAAATAAAGTTTGAGACCTTGATCAGAACCCTGTCTTGGTCTCCTTCCTCATGTCTGGTTTGTCTCTCATTCAGGTCAGTTCCTCTTCGAGCCCTTGTTGACCGACCCCGCGGGCAGGGGCAGAAGCTCTATTCATTAAGTTAGAAATAATATCTGAAATGCTACCTCTGTGCAGGAAGAGAACCAGACTCCAGCTCTTCAGGGGAGGAGTGTGACAGAATTGGAGGCCATTTGAGAGCCTGTTGTGTGCTTGACATCATGAATGGCACAAGGGATCCAAGGTGCAGCCCCTGATGTACACTCTAGAAGTTTACATCTGCCAGAAAAGTTATGCTCTGCTCCATGACTGATCATGAGAAGGGAGACAGACTTCTTAGAGAGGTCTGAGAAAGTGGAAAGCAGAATGGATGGTAGCAGAGGGAGGCTCTAGGGAGGAGCTGGCTCCTGCCTTCATGTATTTGCAGCTTTCTCCTCTGTTTTATTTATTTATTTATTTTTTGTCGGTGTGAGGCTTGAACTCTGGACCTGGGCGCTATCCCTGTGCTCTTCAGATAAAGGCAAGCATTCTGCAGCTAGAGCCACAGCACCACTTCCAGTTTTCTAATGGTTTATTGGAGATCAGAGTCTCATGGACTTTTCTGGCCGGGCTGGCTTTGAACCGTGATCCTCAGATCTCAGCCTTCTGAATAGCTAGGCTTACAGGTGTGAACCACTGGTGTCAGGCTTACCACTGCTTTTTGTTCATCCTTTGTCCCTCCATTTCTGTGCACTAATTTTATTTTTATGCTGAAGAAAAATAGAAAGCTATTATCTATCCTACTTCATGAGGTTATTTGACTATTGTACCTAATTTGGTTATTGCAATTGAGATATTGTGGGCTTTAGACAGTGGTCAAATGCAAATAAGATTGATTCATTGGTTGTTTGATGGATCGAGTCATTCATTCATTCATTCATTCAGTACATTTATTGTTGTACCAACTATGTAACCAGCAAGATATGTGCCTTGCATTCTTGTGGAAGAGACACCTAGGTGGTAAACAAGCAAATTAATAAATATGACAGTGGTTATTGGAACTGCGGACTTTTTGTTGTTGTTGTTGTTTTGTGCCAGTACTGGGGTGTGATCACAGAGCCAGAGCATTTTTGCTTAGTTCTGCTTAAAGGTTGATGCTCTACCATTTGAGGCCCATCTCTATTTCTGACTTTTGGTGGTTAATTGGAGGTAAGGTCTCACAGACGTCTCAGGTTGTTTTCAAACTGCCATCCTCATATCTCAGCCTCCTGAGTAGCTAGGATTCCAGGTGTGAACCACTGGCACCCAACAATTAAGAATACTGTTAAGGAACTAAACAGACCACTTACTATAAAAGTGGTCTCTGAAAAGCACATAAGGTGAAGAGAAACCCTTTTTCTTTCCAAAGGTTTAAGTCTGCTGAGATCAACCAACTGGAGACAAAGATATACTCATCCTATTTTGTAGTTGGAAGAACCATAGGAGGTGATCAACCCACAATCCAATGAGATTTAAAAACAGAAATCACTTCACCTATGCTCTGCACCATGGAGTTGGGGAGTATAGGTAATTTAGAGGGATGGTAAATGATTTTTAGGTAAAAAGAGCAGTATTTGCACTTTGTCAGAGAACCACGAGACAGGTAGGTACAGAGAACAAAGGTAGGTTTATTGCTGGGAGGGGGGCTGGCAAGACCCCTTCTCACAGGGTAGCAGTGAGAAGAATCATCTGGTATTTTCTGAGGTGACCTGTATAACCTAGGAGGATTAAGAGGTGATACAAGTGACTAGGAGGTAGTGACCCTGGTGAGGGCCAGGGGCTTCATCATGGCAGACTAGGCTGCTGTCCAAATAATAGATAAGAGGCCCTGCATCTGCCCAGACCTGAAGGTCACACTAAGGGGCTCTTGTTGCCTTATATGGTTGTAGCTGCTCCAGAGAAATGCCATCTTAAGTTTGTGGAGGCTGATTATTTACTGTGTTTTTAAATGGGCCTAGTGTTGCCTAAGAAGGGAGCATGCTCAGCTGTGGAGAGGAGAAGGAGTGTATTAAACTATGGGAAGGGAGCTCATTTTGCTAACATAGGGAGTCTGGGACAAGGTTCCCATAGGCTGTGGGGGAGGTAGTGACAGGCTCTGAGAACATGGGGACAGAATTTTCCTAGGAATAAAACTTTCTTACTTGGCAGATAAATCTCAAGGAGTCCCTGGAGCTGCTCTAGAAAAATAGATAAAAGGTGGACATTGGTAGCTCATGCCTATAATCTTAGCTAATGTGGAGGCTGAGATCTGAGGATCACAGTGTGAAACCAGCCTAGGCAGAAAAATCTGTGAGACTTTTCTCTCTGTTTAACTATTAAAAAGCCAGAAGTGGAGGTGTGGTTCAAGAACAGCAGAGTTGAGGAAAAATGACAAGTGAGAGCACAAGGCCTTAAGTCCAAGCCCAAGTACCAGTATCCATTTAAAAAAAAAAAAGATGTGAATAGACTCCTGTCTTGAAAAAAACAGGAAAAGGCAGTACTGGAAGTATGGTTCAAGTGGTAGTGTACCAGTCTTTGGTAGAGTACCAGCCTAGCAAGCAAAGGCCCTTGACAGTTGAAACTGTAGTAGGTACTATCAAACCATTCTTTCAAACTTCTTTTTTTTTTTTTTTTTTTTTTGGGTCCGGTTGTGGGGCCTGAACTCTGGGCCTGGGCGCTGTCCCTCAGCTCTTCAGCTCAAGGCTAGCACTCTACCACTTGAGCTACAGCACCACTTCTGGCTTTTTTCTTTTTGCTTATGTGGTGCTGAGGAATCGAACCCAGGGCCTCAGGCATGCAAGGCAAGCACTCTACCACTGAGCCATCTTCCCAGCCCCTCTTTCAAACTTCTTTAGAATGCAGAATAGAGAATATTGTAGAGTGGTTAGAGTGTGGGATCATTCATTACCCTCCTTTCATGTCAGCTCTGACCCCTTCCTTCCTTCCCTCCCCTTCCCTCCATGCCTTCCTTCCTCTGTCTCTTTTTTGGTTGTACTAGCATTTGAAGTCAGAGCCTGCTGCTTACTATTCAGTTGCTCTACTACTTGAACCCTGCACCAGCCCACTTTCTGAGCCTTTCTGAACCTCAATGCCCTTATCTGTAAAATGAGGACAATTATCTCTGAGCTCTATAATTTGGAGTATTTTCAGGAAAATTTTATAAGAATAGTTGAAGTAATAGATATGAAAACACCTAAATGCTTAAGAGCATTATTGATGAGAAGGAGCACATCTTTTTTTTAATACATTTTTTATTGTACAAATGCTGTACAGAGGGGTTGAGTTACATGAGTAAGGTAATGCGTACATTTCTTATCAAGCATTGCTGCCTCCTCTTTTGCTTTTCCCCTACCATCCCTTCCTTCCCACCTCCACAAATACGCTCCATAACCCCCACACCCCCTACCCATGCCTAAATTGTAAAGTTCATTTTTCAACATAGTGTCTTGTACATCTCATTGTTACAATGGATCAACCTGTATCCCTATTTAAATATTTTGTTTTTTCCCTTTCCCTCCCCAAATTAGAAAACTGTATATACAAGATACAGGGCATTGACATCAAATACAGTGAAAACAGGGGGTATACCTTGGGGGAAGAACATACAAAGAAACAAAAAAAAAATCACATGGTACATTATAAATACGTTAGAAACCATAGCAAGAAAGAAAAAGACAAAACTTGTGTCCCTATCTTGGGGTTCATTTCGCTTGACATCATCTTATTTGGTCATATGTACATAGCTTTTGACCTTTTCTGCTTGTCCCTGACATATACTAGTTATTGTAAGTAAGGAAACCATGGGACCTATGTTTCTTTGGGCCTGGCAAGAAGGAGCACATCTTCACTCCAGATTTATCCTTTGTGTCCTGGGCTTTTTTTTTTTTAACTTTTTTTGGCTTTGATAATTGGCTTTGATAATTGGATGCTCTCAGATGAGATCTCCTGGTGTCAGGTTAAATCCATGTTGCCTTACAGGTGGGTGGGCAGGTGGGTGGCCTGTTCTAGGATTTGTCCTAGTTTAGCAGCAGTGGTGTTCCAAGGAAATGAAAAAGAAATGAATTTAGGCTGCTCCTGCAAGAGTCTGTGTTACAGGAAGCTCAGCAAAAAGGACATGGTGTCTGCTATCTCTGCTGGCTTCTTAGAGACAGTGTGTGGCACCAAAGCCCTGGTGCTGGGTTATCCTGCACATCACCAGTGGCACTGAGAGCACATTGTAGCTCTTTTCTCATTGATTGATTGGAGCTGGTACTGGGGCTTGAGCTCAGGGCTTCCCACTTAGCTTTTTGCACATTACTAGTTCTCTCCTACTGGAGCCACACTTCTACTTCCCAGAGATTATGGCTTTTTCAGAATGCTACTCCAGTCAGTCTTTGTACCCCAGCCCTTCTTCACCTCTGGCATTGTGGAGCAGTCACTCATCAATCTGTGACTGGTCAAGTGCCTGCCATGTTTCTGAAAAGGACAATCAAGATGTCAGGGTGTTCCCCCATCTCTGCCCTCAGGGCTAGGCATCAAGGCTGGGCTGTTACAGTGGACCAGAATGGCAAGACCCGATGGAAATACTCCCCAGGATACATTGGGGAGAATACAATTGAAGCTCCTAGCTAGCAGGTGCTAAGCTGAGTTGGGTTTGATTTCTGTCTTCAGAACTAGAGAAAGCAAGTATAAGCAAATATATGGAGAAGCAATAGTGCTTGGGGCATTGGTGAGAAAAAGGTTGCAGGCAGAGTAGCTTCTCCCACCCAGGCTTGGCTGGAACTCAAACTCATGTGGTTGTACGCCTGTTGCAGGACCCCCACCAAGAAGATCACTTCAAAAGCAAGGCTTTATTCAGGTGGGCTGCAGCTCCGGCTTTGTCCCACACACTGACTCAGCAGAACTTAGGAGGAAGCCCCGAGCTGAAATTTCACAGTGTTTATAAAGGCAAAAACTACAAAGGGATAAAAGGAGAAGAAAAAAAAGAAATCACAGACTGACAAATTTAAGGCAACAAGAGGTGTCAGCAGGGCATTCCAAGGCAATAAGGGGTTGTAGGGAGTTATCAAACTGGCTGGGTCTTAAAGGGCATTCCAGAGCAGTTAAAGCTTAGCAGGGAGTTTCCTGGCTAGTTGGGTTCTGATAAGCTGTAGCTGGGATAATTGGTGGTCTGGGTTTGTTCACAGGGTCTGTTTATCTTGGGCCAGCTTGGTCATCTCCTGAAGTTTGTGGGGACCCAAGGCCAGCTATAGTACAAAGTGGGGCCTGACTTCAAAGTAGCTTTGTTCAAGTAATCTATGGTTTAGCAGTTTCAGCACAAACAAGACGGTTTCTGCAATTCAGGTGGGCCTAAGGTTAATATGAGCAGCAGAAGGGTTACTGCTTCTAAACGAAGCCACTTTTAACTCTTCAATGTCTCATATCCACACTAGCCCCTTCCATATCCCAGGATAGTTCTTGTGTCCTGGATTCCTCTTCCCTCACTCCCTCCCTTCTTCCCTTCCTCCCTTCCTCCCTTCCTCCCTTCCTCCCTTCCTCCCTTCTTCCCTTCCTCCCTTCCTCCCTTCCTCCCTTCCTCCCTTCCTCCCTTCCTCCCTTCCTTCCTTCCTTCCTTCCTTCTTTCCCTCCTCTTCCCTCATCCCCTTGCCCCCTCTCCCCTTCCCATTTCCTTCCTTCCTTTTTTTCCCCTTCTGGAGTTGAGACTAGAACTCCAGGCATCACTTTGTCAACCAAGCTTTTTTTCTCAAGGCTGATGTTCTCCCACTTGAGCCACACCTGCACTTCCAGCTTTTTTTCTGTTTCATTGGAGATAAGAGGCTCATGGACTTTTCTGAAGAGACTGCCTTTAAATCATGATTGTCAGCCTTCAGCCTCCTGACTAGCTTGGATGACAGGTGTGAGTCACCAGTACCAATCTAGCTCTACTTTCTTTACCAGTTCAATCTAATCCATAACTTTTAACACGCTGAGTTTGGGTGGTGGCCAGTGTCATATTCACCATAGGCCTGAGCCCCCTTCCTTCCACTCTGAGAATCTCTTAACAGTTGGCCATCTGATATATTGGTGGATCCTCCTCTTCGGTGGTGCTGGGGATCTTGCAATGGGACAGTCCAGATGGGGTGACATGTCATCACTTACTGATGTATTCTGACAGTGCCTTAATTTCATATTTTTTAAGGAGCCTCTCCCTGCCTTCCAGCAACTCAACACTGGATCCCACAAAACTGGCTCCAGCCTCAGTGATGGCTGTGATTCTTCTTGCCTGGTGCCTTCATGGTCTGCAGAGGTGTCAGGAGCCAGCAGCTGAAGAGCAGTCTGCAGCTTTGAATGAGGTGATGTACAGATTACTTACTCCTCAAACTCTTTCTGTACCTAAGTGTGTAACTTTAGCATGCATTTCAGTGCACTTTTTTTTTTTTTTGGTCATGGAACCTGAATTCTGGGCCTGGGCACTATCCCTCTGCTTTTTTTTTTTTTTTTTAATATTTTT
Source organism: Dipodomys merriami (assembly GCF_024711535.1). Classification (NCBI taxonomy): domain Eukaryota; kingdom Metazoa; phylum Chordata; class Mammalia; order Rodentia; family Heteromyidae; genus Dipodomys; species Dipodomys merriami. The sequence continues at coordinate 14,134 of NW_027204163.1, read as the reverse complement.
TTATTGTGAAAATACCGTACAGAGGGGTTAGAATTACATGAGCAAGGTAATAAGTACATTTCTTATCAAGTATTGTTGCCTCCTCCTTTGTTTTTCCCCTCCCATCCCTGCCCTCACATCTCCTTATCCCTCAGATCTTCATCTCAAGGCTAGTGCTCTGCCATTTGAGCCACAGTGCCCCTTTTGGCTTTTTCTCTTATGTGGTGCTGAGGATCAAACCCAGGGCCTTATGCATGCAAAACCAGCACTCTACCACTGAGCCACCTTCCCATCCCCTCATTGCACATCTTAAAATGCAACTTGTAGTATTTGAGGCACAAAAATGGTGTTTACTCTGAATTCTAAGATTCCTAAATAGTTAACTTATTTATGCCCCAGAAATTGATATCATTACCTCAACTAAGTAAATGACTAGTAGTATTAGCCAATAGATGAATTCAGGCCCACTGAATTTAATATCAGAAGCAATGCAGAGGCACAGAGGCTTGTAATTAGGGTGGGCGCTAGTCTCTCATGCCTGTAATCTTAGCTGTTGAGGAGACTGAGACCTGAGGATCATTGTTTTGAAGCCAGCCCAGGCAGGAAAGTCCATGAGACATTTATTTCCAGTTAGCCAAGGAAAAGCTGGAAGTGGCCAAGTGCTGGTGGCTCACACTTGTAATCCTACCTACTCAGGAGGCTGCATCTGAGGATCAAGGTTCAAAGTGAGCCTGGACAGGAGAGGCCATGAGACTCCTATCTCCAGTAAGCCACTGGAAAACCAGAAGTGGCACAGTAGCTTAAATGGTAGAGTGCTTGCCTTGAGCGGAAGAGCTGAAGGATAGTGCCCAGGCCCAGAGTTCAAGCCCCACAACCAACAACAACAAAACACTAGAAGTGGTGCTATGGTTCAATGGTAGGGTGCTAGCCTAGAGCAAAATAAGTTCCAGGGCAGTGCCAGGCCCTGAGTTCAATTTCTAGGGCTGACGCAGAAAAAGGCTTATTCTTAGTTTAACCTTCTCCTGTTGCTATCTGGAAAGTATTAATATTTGAACAAAAGGTGCTGTGTTGTCACTTTGTACTGGGCCCCTCTACCCTGTGGCTAGTCCTGAGGAAGGTTCATGTGCCTCATCCCTGCTACATTGTGTGCTTGCTCTATCATGGAATCTCGGTAAGTGTGTGGGAGTGTCAGCTGGTCCTGAAGTAGTGAGCTCCCCATCCTTGGAAGAATTCAAAGTTGAAACTGGAGGAAATTGGAATGCCAGATGGGAGGAGTTAGAGTAGGCAATCCTTAGGATCTGAGTTCCTATGAACCCTGATTGTAGGATTCTGTAACTTATCCTTCTACAATGTTACTGAATGTCAGAAAATAGAGGAGATGGGGACCGAGGAAAATGGTCTAGTGTGTAGGATTCTGCAAGTACGAGGAACTTGGAGTTATTTCCTTACTGTTGGCAGTAGTACTGGGCTGCTGACCCTCTGCTCTCCCCAATGTTATCTGTATGGGAGAAGCTCTGTTCTAGTGCTGAAAGTTCTCCTCTTGGTCAAAGGTCACAGCAGTGACACTAGAAGTGCTAGTGTCCTCCTTCTGAGGCCTAGCAATTACTTGCCCAGCACCTTTGTTTGCTAAAGAGGGGAGTGTGTGTGTGTGTGTGTGTGTGTGTGTGTGTGTGTGTGTGTGTATTTGCATGTGTGTGTGCAGTGGTAAACAGGATGGACTGGAGGGCAGGAAGAACAAATGACACTCCAGACCTCCTGCCATGTATGTGACATTCCTTCTCAATGTTGGAACTTTAGGCAAGTTATTTTCATCTCTTTTCACCTCACTTTCTGCCTCTGGAAAAGGGATCTGAGAGAATGAATTTTAGCAACTTGACTTAATTTTTAGAGATTTTCATTAATAACACAATTTATACAGCACTTTGTGTTTTTCAAAGAACTTTTCACATATGTGAGCTCACCAAAATTGTCTTAACAATGAGAAGGTGGTATTTGCACCATTTAAGTGATAAAGGAACAAAGGCCAAAAAGACAGTGGGTGGCAAAACTAGGCCTCTATGTCCACCATTTCATATAGGGATCTTGGCTATTTTCTAAAAGTTTATCCTTTTGTTCATTGAGCTAATAATGACAGGTTCCCATAATGTGATACTCACATAGTCCCTAGGCTGCTCCTGTGCACAAGGATTGTTTTTCTAAGACAGGATCTGTCTATGTAGCCCATGTTTACCTCATACTCTTAGTGTTCTTCTTGCCTCTGTTTCCTGAGTACCACAATACATGGCCACAGGGATGGTTTTTGCTGAGGTCCTCCATCCTTCTTTGGTCTGCTTTGACTGGGAATGTAGCAGGGTGAGAGCCATGCCCTGAGTTCTAAAGTTAGATACCTTCTGTTCACATCTCCCAATTTGTCCTGTAGCTGAGTGGCCTGGACAAATGACCTTTTGGGACCTGATTTTTTTCATGTGTAAAAGAATGGTAAACTTAGCTTCTTTCATGCAGGGCTGGTGCTATACCACGAAAGCTATACCTCTACTTCCTACATTTCTTTCTAGTTAATTAGAGATAAGAGTCTCATAGATTTCCCTGCCTGCATTGGCCATGAACCATAATTTAATGATCTTAGCCTCCTGAGTAGCTAGGATTACAGGTATGCGCCACTAGCATTGGGATATTAGGCATATTTTTTAAATTAGCTTTTAGGCTTGGAATTGTAGGCTTCTTTGGTTTTCTTTTTAGTATCTGCCTGAAGTCCCAGGGAGCCCCTGTGAACCTACTTGAAAGAAGATCTCATCACTTAAAAAACAAAACAAAAAAGAGAACCACCAGGAAAAAAAAAACACCCTGCATAACACCTCTGTGAACATGGGAGAGCAAAGAAGTAAGTTATGACATCCACTTCTTGCTGCCATTTGGTATTTTGCAAACTGCCACTGCTATTAACAGTCACTTTTGAGTATTTATGATCTTGCAGTTAGTTGGAGCACTTTGATTCTCATAAGAAAAACAGGTTCACATTTAGAAAATGTGCCCTACAAGTAGCTGAGATCCCTCAGGGAGGCTGATGGATGGGGCCCACACAGGGGAAGGAAATGCAGCCACCTCGCCAGCCTGCAGAACTTTGCCTTTTCCACACACCCTAGTTGGAAGCTGTTTTTGTTTGTTGTGGTGGTGGTTGTTTGTTTTTGTGTTTTTTTTCCAGTCTTGGTATTTGAACCCTGGACCTGGGTGCTGTCCCTTAGCTCTTCAGCTCAAGGCCAGCACTCTACCACTTGCTGCTTCCAGCTTTTTCTGTTTATGTGGTGCTGAGGAATTGAACCCAAGTTCTCATGCATGTGAGGCAAGCACTCTATTACTGAGCCACCTTCCTAGCCCCTTGAAAGCTGTGTGTTTATGTCTGGATCCTTACCCTGCCAGGGATGGACTTTCTGTGTGGCCCTGGCATAGTGTCCCATGGCAAAAGGACATGTAGCTAAATACCAAACCACTTTCCACACATATGTCCTTGCACCACACCAGCCACAATGCTAGCAAAGACCAGAAGCTGGTCTTTGAATTTATCCCAGAGTCCTAAACTGGTTCTTGGTGTGTGCAGGATAGAAGGGAGAGTTTTGGATCTGGCCAGTGTTGAAGCATCAGCCCAAGTAGAGCACCAGATCCTAAACTAGAAATTGGGAAAACACTGGCTCCCACTTTGGGCCTCAGTTTTGACTCTCGCTACATGATGCTCTGAGGTCCATGAGGTGCTTCAGTGCCAAATTATACAGGACTTGTGTTCAAGAGAAGTTGGGGTTTCCAGAGAAGGAGAATTGCATTTTAGGATTATTAGTTGTTTTTTGGTTGTTTTGGTGGTGGTCGTGAGGCTTAAACTCTTTGCCTGAGCGCTGTCCCTGTGCTCTTCAGCTTAAGGTCAGCGCTCTACCTCTTGAGGCACAGCACCACTTCTGAGAATTGCATTTCAGTGACAAATTTACAAAGGTCTTGTCACTGTACATGTAAAGAAAGCATCATCAGCTTGTCAGTGAGAATCTTTTCACCAAGTGGATATGAGGGAAGGTTGGGGTTCCTGCTCTGTCTGTGAGACTTTAGCTGGGCTCTGGGTCTTCTCAGGCTTGTTTCTACTTCTGTAAAATCCTTCCAGGAAACCTCTTCACATTGAGTTGCTATGGCTTCTTGGGCTCCTCTTGGCTGTGACAGCTTCTGACACTGCCCTTGTTTGGGGGCAGCTTGGATGGTTTTGAGGAGCCCTAGTCAGACATGCTTTAGAATCTGTTGGGATTCATCTCATGTGTTTTTGATTTTAGATTGAAGTTCATGGATTTGGGAGGAGAAAACCAGAGAAGTAAATGCCATTCTTAGCACAAAGTTGATGTATTTTCACTGTCAATTTGACCTTGATCACCTAGTCCGTGGGCCTTCATAGTTCTCCAATGCCAAAAATCTTTTTCTTCCTTTTTTAAACTTTACTCCCCCCCCCCCCCCACCTCCCAATCTATCTCTTTCTGTGTCAGTACTAGAGCTTAAACTCAATGCCTGGGTGCTGTCCTTTAGCTTTTTCATTCAAGGCTGGTACTCTACCACTTAAGCCATACCTCCAATTTAGGGTTTTGCTGATGCATTAGAGGTAAGGGTCTCTTTGATGTTTCTGTTTGTGTTGGATTTGAACTTCTATCCTTAGATCTCAGCTTCCTGCATAGTTAGGCATGCCCATCTCTTTTGAGAAGACCTGGTGATGTAACATATTATTGACTGTTTGCTGTGCACCTGGTAAAGTGTTGTGTGGCAGGGCTATGAAGACACTCAAGACATCATCTATGCTCAAGTATCCCAAGAATGAACTGCAGCTCAGATGTGTGCAACAGCGCTCTCAGCGCACTGGGGAATGTGCATTGATAGTGTTCATAGGACTTCAAGGAAGTTAGTTACCTGACCAGGCTTTCCAATTTCCTGATTTTGTGCTTTAAGTGAATTTCCATGATTCCCTTCCATTTCCTTCAAACCATAATATTTTTTTTTGGTTGGTTGTGAGGCTTGAACTCTGGGCTGGGACACTGTCCTTGTGCTCTTCAGCTCAAGGCGAGAACTCTACTGCTTGAGCCACAGTGCCACTTCAGGTTTTCTAGTGGTTTATTGGAGATAGTAGTCACACGGACTTTCCTTCCTGGGATGGCTTTGAACCTCGGTTCTCAGATCTCAGCCTCCTGAGTAGCTGGGATTACAGGCAGGAGCCACCAATGCCTGGCAAACCATAACATTTTAAATGTTACAAGAGAGAGAGAAAATTACAGAAGCTAGCATATTTCTTTTGGAGACATACCCAGAGACTCATTATTTTTAAGCATTTTCTTAGCACTTCTTGTGTTGAAAGCATTTTTAACTCATTAATTAGTAATCCACATTAATATATAGATGGAATTAATCTATTCCAGACAGAAGTTTGTCTTGAGGAAATACAAAAAACTTAAGTACTATTCCTTTCCACCTGTATCTTCTCTCTCCTCCCCTCCACCACACTTTATCTTGTTCATTATTTAGATTATTGCTCTGATCATTACACTCTGATTGAGCGCCACAAGTGTCCTTGGAGCTTCCACAAAGTTTGGGTTGGGTGTCTTCCCACTCTTCTGGACTCCAGGCTGTACATGGGTCTGCTTTGGGGACTCATTAGCACTTGAAAATGAAATTGGCCTCATAAATAGTCATCCTCAGGAAACAACGGGCTCTCCCATTTTTATTTTAGTTGCATTCAGCTGAAAACCTCTTAGCTTGTATTCTTGTTTGAGGAGAGTTTTTTTTTTTTTCCTCCTTTTTTCCTTCTTGCGGATCCTAGGGCTTGAATGCAGGGCTAGGTCTTAAATGCAAGGCCAGGAGATTTTGTTTGTTTGTTTTTCCTCAAGGCTGGTGTTCTACCACTTGAGTCCCAGCTCCACATCTGGCTTTTTGGTGGTTATTTGGAGCTATGTGTCTCAAAGACTTACCTTTCTTTCTGAGCTGGCTGAAAACCATGATCCTCAGATCTTAGCCTCCTGAGTAGCTAGGATTTCAGGTATTAGCCACTAGTATCTGGCTAGGAGGTTAGTTTTTACCTTCAGAAAAAAAATCTCCATAACATGACTACCATTTATGTCTCTCTTTGGAACAAGGGCTCCCCTGTCCTTGTATTTGATCAAGATGATAATTTTCCACCTTGTACAGATAAGGAAATTGAGGACCATGAGGAGCAATCTCAAGATTGGTAAAAGTCAGAGCTGATATACATCTCCAAAGCTCTCCCCTTCCTATATTTCTTTGGTTCACCATTCTGGGCCTTCCCAGTGTGGTGCTCATGTTCACCCACAGTGGGCTGTCTGCCTTCCTCTGCTGCTGGCCTCTGGTGGGAGAAGCTTGCAGAGGATGTGATGGTCTCCTGATTATACTCTTGTCTTCATTTTGTCACCTGGTGATCTGTTTCAGGAGCTGCCTGTCTATGGCCCCCCCGTCCTCTTCCTTCCTTCCTGTCCTGGCACAAAGGAGCCACTCTTGGTACTAAGATCGCTGTGAAATCAGATATGTAGAGAATCAGCCTATTGTCCATGTGGGGTCATAGATCTGAGGATTCTATCCCTGACCTCTGGGAGCTCTTAGTGTTATCAGAGAAGAGCTGCCTTGTACTCCTGGAGTCCCCTTCATTAGCTCCTTTTCTTTCTGCCCTTACAGGTCATGCCTGTTTCAGTAAGTAGTTATTATATGCCAGGTCTCATGCTCACAGACTGCTATCTGTGACAACCTACTCATTAGGAGGTGAAATCATTGTTCCTCTTACCAGATAGGGAATCAATTGTTTAAGGGCTGGGCGCCAGTGGCTCATACCTGTAATCCTAGCTACTCAGGAGGCTGAGATCTGAGGATCATGGTTCAAAGCCAGCCCAGGCAGGAAAGTCCATGATGCTCTCATCTCCAATAAACCACTAGAAACCCAGAAGTGGCACTGTGACTCAAGCAGTAGAGCACTTGCCTTGAGCTGAAGAGCTGCGGGATAGTGCCCAAGCTCAGAGTTCAGGACCCCTGACCAAAAAATAAATAAATAAAAATAAATAAATAAATAAATAATAAAGAATCATTTAAGGAAGGGGCTAAGAAAAAGAAAATACAGCTAAGAAAAAAAGAGAGCAGCAGAGATTCCTAATCTCCATATCTAATAGATATAAAAAACATTCAAAAAAACATTCAAAAAACAGATTGTACCCAGGTGCGGGTGGCTCACCACTGTAATCCTAGCAATTCAGGAGTCTGAGATCTGAGGGTCCTGGTTTGAAGCCAGCCTGGAAAGAAAAGTCTGTGAGGCTCTTTATCTCCAATTAACCTGCAAAAAGCCAGAACTGGAGGTATGGCTCAAATGGTATAGCACTAGCCTCGAGCAGAAAAAGCTTAAGGAAGGGCTAGGAAGGTGGCTCAGTGGTAGTGCGCTTGTCTTGCATGCATGAGGCCCTGGTTCCATTCCTCAGCATCGCATAAGTAAAAAAAGAAAAAAGCCAGAAGTGGTGCTGTGGCTCAAGTGGTAGAGCACTAGCCTCGAGCAGAAAAAGCTTAAGGAGGGGCTAGGAAGGTGGCTCAGTGGTAGAGCGCTTGTCTTGCATGCATGAGGCCCTAGTTCCATTCCTCAGCACCACATAAGTAATAAAAGAAAAAAGCCAGAAGTGGTGCTGTGGCTCAAGTGGTAGAGTGCTAGCCTTGATCTGAAGAGCTAAGGGACAGTGCACAGGCCCAGAGTTCAGGCCCCATGACCAGACCCAAAACAAAAAACAAAAACAAAAAAGCTTAGGGATAGTTCAGTCCCCAGTTGAGTGGGGCTCAGTGTCCCAGCTCTGAGTTCACTCTCCAGTACTTGCACCAAAATAGGAATAATATTAATAATTACTTAAGAAGGAACAGGAAATACTTAGGATGTGGTAGATGTTTGAATCCTGAAGCTCCCTGTTGAGTTGCCTTGTTTCCCTTGTAGTACTGTTGCAGTGGTGTGTGTGTGTGTGTGTGTGTACACAAGTAACCCTATTAGTTATTTTATTGTGACCGTTAGGACCCATGAGCAAGAACTATTATAAGAAAACAGAAGTGTTGAACAATACGCTGTAAGCTACAACAGTAGATGGCCAAGCCAGATGGACCCCAGGTATCATTGATTCTGGACTGTGCACAGTTAACCAATCACAGACAGTATTGGCTCCTTGGTTAAACCCCAGAGAAAAAGCTGCTTTGCTAGGGATGCTGCAAGATAGACTGGCCAAGTGAATATCCTGTGTTAAAACAGGGAGAGGCAAGTCAGTAAGGTGAGGGCTATGCAATGCTCTGAAGGAAATGGGCATAAGTGAGAGCACCTGTCCTAAAGGGGCTTGTGGTATTAGTCTTTCCCCACACCACCATCCTAGAAGTTGTCCCTCAGCTTTTTGCTCAAGGTTAGCACTCTGCTACTTGAGTCATAGCTCCACTTCTGGCTTTTTTGTTGCTTTATTGGAGATAAGGAGCCTCATTGACTTTTCTGCCTAGGATGGCTTCACAGCATGGTCCTCAGATCTCAGCATCCTGATTAGGATTACAGGCATGCGCCATGGGCACCCATCTATAATGCTGTTCTTAATGGCAGTGGCAGTCAGACAGGGCCTTCATCCATGTCTTATATGGTCTCATCCTAATAGGTACTGTCCTCAGGCTAGAGTGTAGGGGACTGACTGGAAATCTCAGGCCTGGCCACAGTGACAATTGAGTGAGTTACATTTCTTGAATTTGGATGCAGGCCACCTGCTTTGCTTCTTGGGTTTCTGCTTTCAAGTGCTCTGCTGGACTATACCTGGGGTCTCTGGTGAGACGCCTGGGTGAATGTGGGCACTTTTCAGAATGGCTTAGAAGCAGCTCTTGGTGGCTTTGCAGCTTGGCTTTCATTTCTGGCATGACAGTGCATTGGGAAGGTTCTGGATCGAGTCAGGCTTAGCTTTGGGCTCAGTCTCTGCCACATGCTAGCTCTTTCTTCCATTCCAGATGAGTCACTGTCCATCTTAGGCTGCCCTGTCCTGTCTCCTCCTCATATACCTGTCTCTGACTTGGGGCCAGGGATCTGATGAAGAAATTCTCTTCAGACAAATAGAGATTCCCTGGAAGGAAATGGATCATGTAAAGCTGGTTTCTCCACTGGCAGTTGTTCAATTTTATTTCCCTTTCATTTTTCTTCCTCTTCTCAGGGATCACTGCCTCTAAGAACTTGATAGCAACTAGACTTAGATGGTTAAATGTAAATTGGAGCTGGCTTCTGAAACTCCAGGTGAGTTTCTTCAGGCCTGGGAGATTTTTCAGAGCCCTACGCACATAATGCATTTTAGCCTTTATTTTATTTTTTTAACCTATATTTTTCTTCTTGTATTACTTCTAGATGCCTTTTATTTTCCCTTAGGACTCAAGCATAATTTTGGTTGCTTTTAGGTGTAATTTTAGAAGGCCTAACTCATTTCAGTGAGAGGAAGATTTATTATTTCACATAATAATAACCACAGTGGGGCTGGGGGGTTATCCAGGGGAAGGGTGCAAGCCTGGCACGTGTGCAAGGCCCTGAGTTCAGTCCTCAGCCCTGGCAAAAAAAAAAGAAAAAAAATAATAACCATAGCACAAGGGAGACGGTAGAATTCATTAATTCAGTGGCTCAGTACTGTCTTCTTTTTTTGTCTTTTGTTTTGTGAGCCATGGGGCTTGAACTCTGGGCCTGGGCTTTGTCCCTGAGCAACTCAGCTCAAGGCTAGCACTCTACCACTTTAGCCACAGGGCCACTTCTGATTTTCTGGTGGTTTATTGGAGATAAGAGTTTCACAGGTTTTCCTGCCTGGGCTGGCTTTGAACCATGATCCTCAGATCTCAGCTTCCTGAGTAGATAGGATTACAGGCCTGAGCCACTGGCACCTAGTCTGTCTTCTTATATTTATATTCCTACCATCTTTTGAATTGACCATACTGAGTATATTCTCCACAGGCTAAAGTTCATCATCCCAAGTTGGCAGTTGCAGCACCAGACATCCCATGTAAACACAGAAACCAACAGAATGGATGATGAGACAAAATTGGGATTTGTTTGCAAAGAGGACTGAGAAGTGACCACTGAGGTGGTATCTATCCTTGATGAGAAACATATACCTTTTCTCTTTTGCTTGACAGGTTAAGAACAAATATCTTGTCATGGCATAATGAGATTACATACTGTGCCCTCAACTATTATTTCCTCATTTTATTTCCTTCTGCTCTCTACACTAGAAGGCCAAACAAGACCACTAGCTATTGTCAGAACTATGTACACCTCATTTTTACCTCCTTGTTCTAGGCAGGATGAGCCTGTGCCTGAACCACACCCTGCCCATGTGGCCTGCCCTGCAGCTGTAGCATAAGACAAAAACGGCTAGAGTCAACAGTACTAGCAGAGCCTCTCCCTTGTTCCCTCCCAAGTATGTATTTTGAAAACAATCTTTTTATTTTATTTTTTTAAATTTAATTTAATTTTATTTGTGAACATACTGTACAGAGGAGTTACAATTACGTGGGCAGGATAATGCGTACATTTCTTACCAAGCATTGCAGCCTCCTCCTTTGTTTACCCTTCACATCCCTTCCCAGCCTCCCCCCTCCCCCCCAATCTTTTTATTTTTATTGCAAGATAAATCAGAAAATATAGCTGGCACTGTTGGGTTATGCTTGTAATCCTAACTCATCAGCAGGCTGAGATTTTAGGATTAAGTTTCAAAGCTAGCTTGGGCAGGAAAGTCTGTGAGCCTCTTCTCTCCAACAAACCATCAAAAAGCCTGAAGTAAAGTGGTGGCTCAAGTGGTAGAGTGCCAGCCTTGAGCGAAACAGCTAAGAGCCAGTGCCCAGGTCTTGAGTTCAAGCCTCAGAACTGGCACTCCCACTCAGGATCCATCCAGGATCCTGCTTTCCCTTGATCTGTCAGCCCTCCTCTGCCTCCTCCAGTCTGTGACATTTCCACTGTCTTTTCTTTAGTATGAGCTTGACACTTTTGAAAAGGGCAGCTACTGATCCTGTGGGAAGCCTCCCAGTGTGACTTGGGTGGGTGTTTTTTTACTTTGGCTGGTCCTGGGATTTGAACTCGGGGCCTGGGTGCTCTCTTGGAGCTAGTTCTAGGCTATCACTCTACCACTTGGAGCTACAGCACCCACTTCTAGTTTTCTGGTGTTCACTGGAGATATGAATGTCACAGACTTTTCTCTCTGGGCTGGCTTTGGACCAACATCCTCAGATCTGAGCCTCCTTATTGGCTAGAATTCCATGGGTGAGCCACTGGAACCCAGCTAGGCATATTGGTTTCTTTGTTTGTTTGTGCCTAATTTTATAACTGAATGAGAAAGCTCAGTTATGTCATATCAATTTCTGGTGTCTCATTGCCTGGATGTATCTTTGGTCATCTACTTAAGGTGATCCTTGTCAGTATTTTTCAGGATGAGGCCACTGTTTCTTACATGGTAATTGGCAAATAATCTGAGTCTATAGTTCAATTGCAAAGAGATTTTCTTCAAAGGGTATCTCTGTGCAGGTTTAGCTTAGGAAACAGATGGGAACCAGATGCTTTGGTTGAGATGGACATGGGCCAGGTTGGTATTCCAGCAAGATCTTCTGCCTCATCTCTAAATGGCCCAGCTTGTGAAGTGCCTCAAGTTCTGTTTGAGAACCTAGCCTGATGTTGGAGATTTGCCTATAAGCTTTTCTGCAAGATAGTTTCCTTCCAAACTGACATTCACAAAGTGAGTTAGCTTTAATAGGCATCAGCAGTGGCTATGTGCTGCCTGGGTGCATGGTATTCCCCAAGTTGAGGTCGGCAGGAGCAAGGTGCTGGTAAGCCTTGATTGCTGAGAAGGGTAAAGGAGGGAAAAGGCAGCCTGATGGTAGGAGTGAGAGACACAAAGCATATGCATTTTGGTTCCTTAAAAATATGAATCCCTTTGGCTTATTTTTTCTTAATTTACTGGCATATTTCTCTTTTCCAATTCATCATAAAGTACCCAGAAAACTTAGGAAACCATTAAATAATGCAATTGCACTTTCACCTACCTGTTATTTATTTATGTTTGCTGCGAGATGATGAATTTATTGAGAGTAGAGTATCTACATTCCTTCTACTAATAATATTAACAGTATAAACAATATAAACTCTTTGTCTTCCATCCTAACACATTCTAGATGATCTTTTATTTTCTTTTTTGGTTGGTTCTGGGGCCTGAACTCTGGTCTTGGGTGCTGTCCCTCAACTCTTCAGCTTAGGGCTAGCACTCTACCACTTGAACCACAGTGCCACTTCGGGCCTTTTCTGCTTACGTGGTACTGAGGAATTGAACCCAGGGCCTCATGCATGCAAGGCAAGTACTGTACCACTGAGCCACCTGGCCAGCCCCTCTAAATGATTTTTAATCATGTAGATTCAAATTTAGATGGTGTTGACCAAAGTATAGAGATTTCCATTGTTTCCTGTTTCAGAGTATGTCTTAATATCATATGAAGTTAAATGAATTACATTTCTACAATGATATATTTTGTATGTATTACATATAGTGCATGCATTACACATAGTATACAACACACACACACACACACACACACACACACACACACACACACACACACACACACACACACACACACACACACACACACACACACACACACACACACACACACACACACACACACACACACACACACACACACACACCCCTACAGCTTAGCTCCAAGGTATCTTAAAGTTGCCTTCTGATTTCATGCCTCGTGATTCTTTTTCTCCCCGGTATTTTAATGGCTCCAGGCAACTGGTATCATGTATACCTTTGAGCTTTCTCATGGATTGTTTTTATACCTTTGAACACTCTCTCTGGCATTTTCACCTGTCACTGTCTGATGTATGTCTCAATGGCAGGTATTTGCAGATGACTATGGGGCTAATCAAGTTAACATAAATGAGTGAATTGAATTCAAGTGCCAATTTTGAGGTACAGGAGCATTGCCTAAAAGGACCAGTAGCTATTTGGCATGAAGTAGTTATTAACCAGTCACTATATAGCCTTTGTTGCTAGATCTTTCAGTTTTCAAGGGAAATTGGACACTTGCACTTTTGTATGAAGACTGGTTTTTAAACATGGAACTCATTTAAAAGTTTAGGCACTATATAGATAAATTAAAAACATCTCTAGGCTAGATTTGACACTCCAAGCTCTAGACTTGTGTTTGGTTCTTTGTGTATGAATCATGTCTCCTGATTCAAATGGGTGTTTTCCTTTCTGTTAGCATTTTTGGTATGTATCTTAATTATAGTAGTGTGCTGGTCTTTCTGCCTTAGTTGTTAATAAGTTTTTAAAATCTGTTTGAAACATTTGTTGTCATATATTGGCTCTTTCCTACATGTAATCCATCTCTCTACAAAATAGTTTATACATACCTGTGTGTATGGGTGAAGGAGGGTGAAAGAGAAAGAGAGAGAGCACAAGAGAAGAGTGAAGGAAAGAGGAGGAAATACATTTATTCTCTCATGGTATTTGATTCTCCTTCTCTTCTTCTGGAAGGAATTAGATTGGGTAATTGAATTGTTGCTTAAAAGTTGATCTGAGGTGCAGGGAATGTGGTTTAGTAATAGTGCTTGCCTACCATGCATGAGGCCCGTTGTTCAGTTCCTCAATACCACATACACAGAAAAATCTAGAAGTGAGGCTGTCTCTCAAGGGTTAGAGTGCTAGCCTTGAACAAACAAAGCTCCAGGACAGTGCCTAGGCCTTGAGTTCCAGTTCCAGGACTGGCAAAAAAAATGTTAAAGTAGGAATTCAATGGATATAGCCAAATGGTGGAGCTCTTCCCTGGTATGTGTGGGGTCTTAAGTTCTATCACTAGCCCTGTAAAAAAAAAAGTAAGTGTAAAATATAAGTCAATCGTCATCTCTTTTGTCACATCAAATGTTCCAATACTAACAGAATTTTGGTATATTTATGATGAATATTTTTAATAATAGCAAAAGGCCCAGAATAGTGTTTTATACTTATAATCCTAGACACTCCAGAGAAGGAGATAGGAGGATTAAGGTTTAAGAGCAGACCAAACAAAAAGTTAGTGTTTCAGAGATAGCAAGCATGGTAGTGTATGCCTGTAATCT